>NC_139345.1:111314845-111394845 GCF_055883805.1 Amblyomma maculatum | reverse complement strand
AATCTCTTTCCTACTAGGCCGCTCCTTCCAACCTTCCTTCGCATTTGCCTGGGTCTGCATTCCATGTCCCTATTTCAAGGGCACGCCAACACCCTACGAACTCTTGGCGTACCGCGGATAACCGGCCAATCAGCTACTCTTGCGGGCTGCCGGGCCATGTCGCACGCCTTTGCCGCCAACGGCTTCCACCTTCTCGACCTGACCTCTGGAACTACTCCTACGATAAGGACCAGCCCTTGCCGAGAACTCCGCCCGGTTCCGACTTTGTATCTCGCAACAATCAAACGTATACCACTCGCCGATCATCTTTTCCTCGCCGCTCCCCGTCCCCGCTTCTCCGACGTTCTACAGGCTCTGTTGAGGGAAACTAACAGTCGCAGTTCCCGGGGCGCGAACTGCGCTTGGTTCAAACTTTTCAAGTATTCTGTGTTCTACCGTTAACGTAATACAAGTGTTTGTCGACGGAGTCGCAATATTCGCTCTTGTCGACACGGGCGCTGCCGTATCCGTCATCAGTGAAGCTCTTTGCCGTCGTCTTCGTAAGGTGACCACCGCGCTTTCCGACTTTGCGCTTCGCACCGCCTCATCACAGCGCATTCATCTCTCAGCGACGTGCACGGCCCGTGTTCTCATCGAAGAAGTCTTATACAACATCGAGTTTATTGTACTGCCTCACTGCTCACACGACATCATCCTAAGCTACGATTTCTTTTCCACTTATCGTGCCGTTATTGACTGCGCCCGCGTGGACGTTTCCTTTTTCTTCTTTGTGATACCGTCTTGTATGACGTCCCTACCCGGTCTGCAAAACTCCTTGTCGCAAATGACACAGACATTCCTCTAGTTTCTGCTGCCCTCCTTCAACTCTCTTGCGAAAGCGTTACTACTTCGACTGTCTTCTTCACACCTTCCGACGCCGCTTCACGCCATCCCTGTCTCCTGCTTCCATTTGCTGTTCTAGAGTTCGAAGATGGTCTTAGTGCTATGTACATCTCGAACCCATTTTTTTGCCCGTCCGTCCTGCCACGCGGCGCTTGCAAATACCATTGCTGCCACGCCTACTTCATACGACGTTAATGTTCTCAGGTCTTGCGATATAGAAACCGCTTCGACACCACGCGATGTTTTTCAACAGGCTATTGACGTAGATCTTCCACTCCCGCCACACGATCAACTCGCTGCCCTCCTAAAGAGCTTCACTTCTTCCTTCGACCTTCCTCACACTGCTCTGGGTCGCACGTCTGTCGTTACGCACAAAATTGATACAGGTACGAATGTATCTTTGCTCCAGCGTCCTTATCGCGTGTCGGCCTCTGAGCGCCATGTCATTGCTGATAACGCTGATATGTTTCGCGGGGGCATCACAAAGCCATCTAACAGTCCATGGGCTTCTCCGGTTGTTTTGGTCACTAAGAAAGATGGTTCCATTCTGCGTCGTTTACCGTAGGCTAAACAGGATCACGCGCAGAGACGTCTATCCTCTGCTACGAATCGACGACGCCTTGGACTGTTTACAGGGAGCCGAGTATTTCTCCTCTTTGAATTTGAGCTCTGGCTACTGGCAAGCGCCGATGGCTCACGACTACTGCTCAAAATCTGCCTTTATAACACCGGACGGCTTATACGAGTTCAACGTTATGCCCTTTGGCCTTTGCAATGCCCCAGCTACTTTCGAGCGCCTGATGGACACTGTTCTTTGTGGACTTAAGTAGCAGATCTGTCTTTTTTGTCTGGATGACATCGTAGTTTATTCTACCGACTTTTCGTCTCACCTTCTCCGCCTGAAGCATGTCCTCACGTGTCTCGCCGATGCTGGGCTTCAGTTGAATTTGAAGAAGTGCCACTTTGCCGCCCGAACTCACAATTTTAGGCCACGTTGTTTCTAAGGCCGGTATTCCTCCAGACGCAACCAAACTGCGCAGTTGCAGCATTTCCGAACCCAACCTCCCTGAAGCAGCTCCGGAGCTTTATCGGCCTCTGCTTCTACTTTCGTCGTTTCATCTTGAACTTCGCCTCTATCATCTTTCCTCTAACAAGCTTCTTGCCGGTAGTTCCGACCTTTCAGCCTGCGATAAAGCCTTCGACACTTTATGTCACCTTTTGGTTTCGCCTCCCATTCTCCGCCACTTTGATCCGACTGCGCCTATGGAGATTCACACGGACCCCAGCGGTATTGGGCTCGGTGCCGTCTTCACCCAACGTAAGCCTGGTTTCAGCGAGTGTGTGGTAGCATACGCCCGCCAAACATTGACGAAAGCAGAATCTAATTATTCTATAAGAGAAAGAGAATGTTTGGTCACTATGTAGGCCATTGGAAAACTTCGTCCCTATGTGTATGGCCGATCGTTCTATGTCGTGACCGATTACCACGCTTTGTGTTGGTTGGCCTCTCTAAGACCCATCCGGCCTTTTGCTCGCTGGACTCTCCGTCCCCAGGAGTATGACATTCATGTCATTTATCGATCAGGCCTGAAGCATACGGACGCGGACGATCTGTCCCGCTCGCCTTTCCCTAGTGGTTCCTCGTCTGACCACGTCTGTGCTTACGATTTCTCGGCCCTTGCTATTGTTGACATGGCCACCGAGCAGCGGAATGAAGTCCTACTCCCGGTTGTTTATCCAGATCATTCGTCCGGCAAGCCCATCACCTCTCCTTTCGCAACGGTCTCCTCTTTCTCCGTAATTATTTGCTTGACGGACGGAAATGGCTTCTAGTCATCCCACGTAATCTCCACGCCGACATTTGTGCTGCGTTCCATAGCGATACAGTGCGCCCACGGTGGCGTATTGAAAACCTACACGCGCCTCCGCCTGCGATTTTACTGGCGTCGAATATACCCCTTTGTAAGACATTCCAGACCCGCTTGCGAATCTTGCCAACACCGAAAAACTCATCAGAAGTCTCCTGTTTCGTTGCAGCTATTACCTTGCCCAGCTCCTCCGTTTGACCGCATTTGCACAGATCTCTATGGCCCTCTTCCTACTACTCCCGTTGGAAACCGGTGAATTATCGCGACAGTAGACCATCTTACTCGCTATACTGAAACATCACCGTTACCCTCTACCTCCGCACGAACACACGCTTTGTTTCTTCTCAAGAACATAATACTTCGCCACGGGACTGCCAAGGAACTACTCAGCGACCGCGGGCGCGTTATGTTGTCCGACGCTCTTCAGGCCCTCCTGAATGAATGCCGCATCAATCACCGCACCGCTACTTCTTACCACCTTCAGACGAACGGTCTGACAGAACGCTTCACCCCTACTCTGAGTGACATGCTGACCATGTACGTGAACGACGCTCATTCCAACTGGGACCAGGTTCTTCTTTTCGTACCCTACGCGTAAAACACTGCGACACATAGCACCACTGGATTCTCTCGCTTCTTCTTCACGGGCGCGAGTCAACCTGCACATTGGAGAAGCTTCTTCCCTACCGCTCTGATGTTTCTGAATCGACGCCACTTTCGGACACCGCCCGCCCAGTACGCAGAAGAATGCCTTCAGCTCGCTTGTTCGCTTACAAAAGAAAACCGGTGGTAACAGATACACCACCGTGACACTGGCGAGGCTCCTTCATATGCACCCAAATCCCTGGTGTGGCTCTGAGTTCCTGCCACAACCGCCGGCCTTTCAAAGAAGCTTCTTGCTCGGTATCACGGTCCAAATCGAGTCCTTCAAAAAACATCTCCTGTTAACTACGTAGTTGAGCCCATTACGCCCTCTGCGGACTTGCGTCGCCGTGGATGCGAAATAGTTTATGTTGACCTAATCAAGCCCTAGTACGATCGGTTGGTCCTTTCGGCTCTATGTCGCCAAGATGACTCCTTCACTACCCGGGGGGAAACTTTAGTGTAGTAATCTTCGTATTCATAGCCACTGGCATGAATCGCGTGCTGACGCACTCGATGATGAAGAAATTGTTCGTTGTCTTGGTGACTGTGCTACGCCTGACGTTCCGCTGTGTGTTCATCATGAGGGGCTCGATCCAGCTGGGTTGACTGAATACTGAATAAACACGCCCCTACTCAAGACATACGTATGGTTAGATGTAGCCATGACAACCTGGGATATCACTAACCATGACTATGACTGATCATGACTGCTTAAATATAGCCAGAGTTAGTCATACTTAGCCATGGTTAGTTATAATCAAGGTTATAACATCTGACGTCATAACAGCTCAATGTGATGGCACCATTGCATGAGCAGATATGTCTGCATATGTCAGGCGTTACCATAAGCGCTGTGTCGCAAGACGACGTTCTGCAAGAAGAACTGAGCAACTTCTGAAGCTGTGCGACGGGGAATTGCTTTGATCTCGGTGTAGCGAGTCAAATAGTCAGTAGTGACTATGATCCCCTTTTTGCCGGCCAGTAACAGAGGGAAAAGACCGAGGAGGTCCATTCCTATTTGGTCAAAAGGATCACGGAATACCGGAATGGGCAGGGAAACCCTGCTGGCTTACACGGTGGCATCTTCCGGCGCTGGAATTTACGGCAGCTTTTGACGTAGTGTTGGAGATCTGCAGATAGCCCAGGCCAGTACATGTTTCGTACTCAGGCAAGCGTCCGGGAAAAACCCAAGTGGCCAGAAGTGGGCTGATCGTGGCATGCTAGAATGTCGGCGCGAAGATCGTCTGGGATCACGAGAAGATTAGCTCTGCTTTGGCCCCTCGAGCTCTTCTTATAAAGGATACCCTGGCACAAACAGAAAGAGCCAAGATATCGAGAGACGTGTCGAGGTAGAAGTGTGGCGCGACCTTCAAGGTGGTCAATTAGAGATAGGATGTTTGTGTCAGCCCGCTGCCGAGCCGATGCGTGCAGGGTACCGTAAAAGCCGCTGTTGTAATCAAGTTCTGGTCCTGTAGTGTGGAGTGGTGCGCGGGTCAGCGTGTCGGCGTCTTCGTGGTGACGGCCCGACTTGTACACGACAGTAATGTCGTATTCCTGGAGTCGCAAGCTCCAACGGGCCCGACGTCCGGACGGTCCTGGTAAATTAGCGAGCCAGCAAAGGCAGTGATGATCCGTTACAACTTTGAAGAGGCGGTCGTAGAGGTAAGGGCGAAACTTCATGGTGACCCACACAACAGCAAGCCATTCCTTTTCGGTCGTCGAGTAATTGCATTCCGCATGAGGGAGAGTGCGGCTACCATAGGCTATAACTCTCTCAATGCCCTCTTGGTGTTGCACAAGGACAGCGCCAAGACCGATGTTGGTAGCGTCGGTGTGGATCTCAGTATCAGCCTGTTCGTCAAAGTGCGCAAGAACGAGAAAAATCTGAAGGCGCTGGTGGAGCATTGAGAAAGCCTATTTTGTTATTGAGTCCAAACAAAGGAGGTGTCATTTCTCGTGAGGCGCGTCAATGGTTCCGCAACGTGGAAGAAGTCAGAAATAAACCGTAGATAATAAGCACATAGACCCAGAAAACACTGGACAGCTTTCTTGTCAGTAGTAGTTAGGAAACTGGCGACGGCTGCGGTCTTGTCAGAGTCGGGACGAACGCCGCCAGCGCTTACAACGTGACCCAGAAATTCAGGCTCTTTATAACCGAAATGGCATTTCTGGGGCTTCAGCGTAAGGTTAGCCGAATGGAGCGCTCTGTGAACAGCCCGGAATAACACACACACACACACACACACACACACACACACACACACACACACACACACACACACACACACACACACACACACACACACACACACACACACACACACACACACACACACACACACACACACACACACACACACACACACACACACACACACACACACACACACACACACACACACACACACACACACACACACACACACACACACACACACACACACACACACACACACACACACACACACACACACACACACACACACACACACACACACACACACACACACACACACACACACACACACACACACACGCACGCACGCACGCACGCACACACACACACACACACACACACACACGCACGCACGCACGCACGCACACACACACACACACACACACACACACACACACACACATACACACACACACATACATACACACACACACACACACACACACACACACACACACACACACACACACACACGCACGCACGCACGCACGCACGCACGCACACACACACACACACACATGCACACACGCGCACACACACACACAAAACATATTTCCCACCAGGCAGAAGAAAATATCACATGAAGAAAACACATTAAACACAAAGGTAAACACCATTGTTTTACATCTTTCCGTATTTTTTCCTGTCATATTGAAGCAGAAAAGGTTTCTCTGGGTTCATGAAACATCTCTGGTACATAATAATGTCTGGATTTTGTTCAAGAGTTAGTAAAGACTCGTGGTTTAACGCATTTCTCAGTTTTCCGCAATGACAGATCTTAATTCTTTTACTGATATCTTAAAAGAGTTTGAAGAGTAATAGCGGTCAGCGCAGTATATTGAAAGAGCTCGTGTATACAGGAATTATTCTAGAATGCAATATATACTTTCCTGTTCAATACGTTTTACTGTTTGCAGTCTTTCACCTACTTGGTTAATAGTGTGGTTTTGTGATCAGAGCATATACCGGTCATATAACATGATACCATATGCAATTACCGATTCGGCTAATGCCTTATATACATTTCTTCGAATGGTAGCAGGACTTTCTCTGGCAGGCAGTACATCACAGCCGCGACACGTAAATGTATACATGACATGGTTACTAAAAAAAAATACTGGTAAAATGAGATTCCTAAATACTAAACAACTTGCTCGAACTGTAATGGCTGGCAAATGCATACGTTACAATTAGAGGTGCGCAAATATATGTTCTTATTTGACAAGACCATCTTATGAGGATTTCTGAAGCACATTAGTTTCGCTTTTGGGTATGCATGAAAATTAAGTTGTGTGCTAGGAATTCTACGATCACTGACATGTCTCCTTGAAAGCTTTGACGTTCCGTGCTGAAATCCTGCATTTTGAAGCGCAATTGCAGTGTCATCTACGGACTGAGAGATAGAAATAAATAACTTTTATTCGCACCCAAAAACAAGTTTGAATTAAGCGGTAATAGGTCGAGATCGCGAACTTATATGCTAAACAGTATTTTTCCCTTGTGTGCTTTCTTGTGGCAAGCCATACGTCATTATTTCTAGCTCACTGCAGCAGTACCCTAGTTTAACGCGCTGTAGCCGGGCAGAAAATTAATTCGTCCTCTGAAACCTAATTTCGCTATCTTCTTTTGTAATAAATTAAGTTCTACCGCATCAAATGCCTTTCTTAGGTCTACGCATTGAGCTAAGACTGTATTATTATTTCCCATTGCTGTGCACATGTAATCTAAGCACTTGCAGTCAAGTTGTGCTTTTATTTCGCGTCGTCATTCAAGGAATACTTTTCGCAAAATGACTGCATTACTAAGTCTGCATACTTTTGCACTGTGAGTTAAATTGTAGGTAATACCGCGATTGGCCAGCAACTTGTACAGTGATTTCTCTTGAAGTTTTTGTAAACCGACCTTGGGAATTGAAATTTTCACTACCATAGCTATTATACCTGCTTCGCACCTCTTTGATTATATCGAAGTTCAAGTATAAATCCCGAGTTCGATGTTTATTGAACCCTGGGTGCTTAAATTTTTCATGCTCATTGTTATATGCCCTAAATCCCATTATGACATCTCAGGGGGATATGCCGAGTGCACGCATGCGCATTTCGGTTTATTATGGAACTGTTATTCATCCTGCGCTCTCTCAGCTTCTCCGCTGCGGCGATAAACGTTTTATTAAACTTATCACACAACGCCTGAGGGTTATTAATTGGAAAACTTCATTTGACCGCATCGTTGACGCCGGTTCTTTTGGATCGGCTTATCAATTGTTCGCCGTAGGCCAATATTATTTGCGTCATTTTTGCTGCATGCAGATAGACCAGTCATTTCTTTTTTTTTTTTTCTTGCCGTAACTTTGCATTCATCGCGTTTTGTAATGTTCACAATTACGCTGCATATTATTTATTGCCATATTCTTTTCTACGTTTTTTCCATGCACTGCGGTTTTGAAAGCACAATTCAACAAATTCACGCGTTATTCGTATCTTATCAATGTTCATTCGCTTAATTATTACGAGTTTAAAGGCTTTGCATATATATCGTCCTGAAAGTTTTGATGAATCTTGGAATGTCTGCTTACATAGCCTAAAATTGAAAGGGCATTCCTATCAATGTTCTCTACGTACGTTTCAAAATTTAGGTATCTATAATCTGTTTCTTAATTTTGGTACCACAGTCCTAATTGCCTTTATCAGAAATAAATGCAAGAAACATAAAATAATTGGTCGGCTAATTTGACTCTAATTACACTGCTTATGTAGCATTACTTTCTCCGTCAAATGAGAATGCGACCAATAGAAGCTTTTGTTATGTTCGAGGTCAAGTATTCCTCTCCTGTGTATTCTATTATTATATTTAACATTGAATATAATGCTAGTAAATTAAGGTGGTCGGTCAGAGCTTCTTTTGACACTTGCATTCTATCAGCATTCAAGTACGCAACCAATAGAAGCTGCTTCGCATTTATGTACTTTTTCAACAGAAAATTTAGTTCGTAAAAACAATTCTGTGCTTCATTTTTGGCGGTCTGTGTAGCGCAGATATGGTGTACGTAACGTTTATTTTGCTGAGGGTAACAAGAATTACCTGTACATAGTTAGATACAGCCCCGATGTTTAAGAACCACCCAGTTCCAGTGAATAAAGCAATTTGACAGTATCCAGTCAGCGTACACTTACTCAGTTTACTTGCATCCAGATTAACCCATGTGATCCCTATTGCGTCACTGAGTATGAGCCTCGTGAGTAATTATGCGCAGAGCTTATATATGCTCCGCACATTTATGGTTATTCAGGCAAGGTCTGTTTTTTTCTTGTTTCCAGCTATAGTATTGGAAATGCGAATCCCAGTCGCGAAAAGATCTGAATGAAGCTATCTAAGGCATATTTGCTAGAACATACCAAGTGTGCAATTTTGATCACTTCGCGCATTCCATTTTACGGCCCAGGATCATGCCATTTTGCGCACAGAAAAGCTTACACGCGAGTTGTTTGTCGAGCGTTTTCCACTTCCAAAATATTTCTCTTTATGTTCTTCCGTAAAATTTTCGTTGACGAAAAAATTTTCAGTTCGAATGGTGCGTTTCTGTGCAAGACACAAGTACCTTGTTTTCCGCTCTGTGTATCTCACTATTATAGAGTGATTTTGTCTTCCTCCACCTTTAATCTGTGTACAGCTTCCAGCTAGTGTCTTTAAGGCACCGGGTGGTCACGCTTGCTGCTAATGTCCACTGGGATCTAGTACAGATCCTCTTCTTCAGGCACACCATGTATTTATGTTTTTTTTTTTTTATATAGCTCGACTACTGCTCAGCAATTTCGACACGTTCTCTGAGTTTTGCTATTTCACAGTATTTTTCTTTCACGTTCTGTAGCAGTTTTCTTGAGTTCAGTAATTTCCCTCTGCTGATCGTTTACCCTTGTCAGAAGCCCTTCAAACTTAGCTGCTAGAAAATCGGCTGAGTTTTCAAGATGTGCTATTGGGTTATATACTTGTCTACCGCTTCAAGATTTTCAAGCTTACCCAAGACTTCTGCTGTCTTCTGGTTTAGGTCACCGATCAGCACAGCCAAAGAGTCCTGGCACTGGTGTGGGATAAGATATTCGGTGTACCCTATTTCGCATCACTGAAGGCTGAATCATTGTCATGATCTTTATCTTGTCTTTTACATGTGTCCCACTCTCAAGCCTTGTTTTCGTCCTGATTTATTTTCTTGAAATTCTTTTTGCACACATCAAAACATTTACGACTATGGTAGCTTTGCTCGCACCAATTTCAAAACAGATGTTGCTCTTTTTCAATGCTTTAGAACATTTCACACTCTTCTACGGCATAATTGCGCTCAAAGAATGCTAAAGTATGCTGGAGCAAAGAATAGGGTACAACTTTCACTAAAAGGCTGCTAACCCAAAAGGAGAGAACACTTATTCTGTCCCTCATGCTCCATCGGACTGCGAGCTTGATTCACAAGTGTTGTCCTTTTGTAGCTCTTGTCTGTGACGTCACCGCCATATTCTGCAATCAGCAGCGCCTTCATGTACTTCTCTACCTTTTTGTGGTGGTGCTTCGTTGTCCTTGGTCCATCGACGACCCCTCGCTCAGCCGGCAGGCAGGTGAGCAGTGAATCGGAAAGCAGGCAGGTACACAGCAGGCGATAGGTGGCAGGACGCGGCCTAAAAGCAAAGAAAACTTATTCTGTCCCTGATGTTCGAATGAATGCCTTTATTTTTTGGAGTGACTTGAACCCGCAAAAGAAATAAGCAACTCGGCGACTAGGAATAGGAAACGCACTCGTCGGTCCTCGAACTATGAACGCCCGTGGCTTTTGGCGGTGCTCAATATATACCGGCGCAGAAACATCAATATAAACCAGCTAAGGGATTCCGGAAATGTATACGATATTACGGAAGCAGTTGTGCTTGCCTACAATCATTCGAGACTAATCTCGGTGCTTCTCATGCTCTGAGGAAATGATGAAGCTGCTTTGCGCGACACCAAGCATGAACAAACTAAAAGCACAAGGTCGTTGCGTGCGCACCGATCCAGTGATAAGGCCACATCTCGGCGGCTGTAGAAAACATGTTCAGTTGTGCAATATGAAAAAAGTATGCCAGACAGGGGACTCCCAGATAATAAAGAGGAGCTGCTTCCTTTTGATCAGACTGGGACAAAGTACGGGAGAGTTCTTAGGATTTGTAGCCTTCATGGCCTGTGTCGAAGACTATTCTAGAAGAGCAGCGTGAAACAAAGGGGATGCCCGAAATTGAAAAATTTTACTCTTTACCTCGGAGGAAAGGATTCCGTACCGCATTACAAGATGTGTTTGAAAAGCTCAGACAACTGACATCGCATTTTACTACATCTTTCTGTTTCATGTGTGTATCTGTGGTCATCCCATTGCTTCGTGTTTGCTTGAATCATTGCTTCCACGTGCCTTAAAAAAATACTTCGTCCGCAAGGAGTGAAGCCGTAAAGCCGGTTCTTTTCTTTAAGTGTTTGAGAAGTCGGGCAGTTGATTGAATTTTTCTTTTCGTACCAGATACATCTTCCTTTCACTGGAATGGAAGCTGTTTTGGCGTGGCAGAACATGATTAGGCGCTATTGTTCTGTTATTTACTGTGCCAGCTCCGTTTTACAAGTTGAGCGATACAGCCACCTCTCGGTGGTTGCCAGAGGCCGCTGAATTCACATGTAGATGTTTCCACAAAGCGGCGCTGCGTTGTTCACATTTACTATTATCTTTTTTTTTTTTTTGTCTTTGTTTGTGCTGTAGTGTTTCATCGATTTAAGCATCGATCACGGCTCCTCTTTCCAGCTTCACTCGATCTAAGCGCCATCTTTCAGCGGCTATGAGAACTGTAGGTGGTTTTCGAAAGTGCGCTTGGCATTTGTTTCTAGAGGCGGCGTTACCTACGTGGTACTCGTGTTACCTACGTGGCGTTACCAACGTGGCGCTACCTACGTGGTACTGCGTGCGCGCTCCGATCGAAGCGCTAACGCAGGGAGGCACCTAGGTATTCGTACGTATTCTGTAGAGCCAAGTAAGGCATTGACGTTAATTAGAGGGAGGCAATTTTTTTTAAGTCATTCTCGAAAATAAATAGTGATGCAGTTGGCTGTCAGTCATCTGAGCTAGGTTGCGACTGAAAATTGCTTTATTCTTATTATAGTAAAGGGGATCTAATTGTGGTAAGCTCATTTTTCACCACACTTGATGTCGCCGCGTATTAACTGTAAGTCGGTACAAGTTTAAGAACTCAAAAGACGATCTAGGAAAGCTTGATGAATGTTCACTCTATCATGTCTGTAGCATAACGGATAAGTTTGTACTAGTAAAATGACAATTATTATGTCGGCATAGCATTGAACAAAACGCGATCGTTTAATTCGATATTCCTATAACACTAAGGTAACTACAAAGGAGTTTGCCGTGATGACGGCAGTGCAACTACCCATCATAGTTTCGAGAGCCGCCCAGACGTGCTTGTCTCGCCTTCCTTATTTCTTTACGGCGCCAGCTCAGAAGAGGCCGCCACGCTCTGTCTTATGCCCTTGTTCTATGCGTCTCTCGTAAATTGCTTACCCTGGATCTTCAACATGGTTCGTTGACTAGGTCTAATCATTACACTTTGAGTCGCTCACAAGGTTTTCTGTACTCGATCTCAGTTAAGACGACCGGGATAGAGACAGACGCCTCCCACTTCAGTGACCAAACAGAACGTGTGGGTAGACCTCGCCTTTCAGAATCAGGTAGTGTACGGGCAACCGGAAATAATCTGCTACTTCCTAGATCGTAACCCTGTTTTGTTACGATCAATAACTGGGGAAAGAGTGTCAACTCAAGTGTTATTATGTAACGGAAACTAAAAAGTAATGAGCTACACATATTTCGGGTATCGCAGCCAAATTTAACCAACGCTTTAAAACGTACGGTGGGCCCTAAACCTTTGAAATCAACTGAGAGCTGCAGAGAATTATCTGTCATTCTCTGCAGTATGCTTTCGGTCACCAAAGTTAATGACTTGATAATGCTTATATATCTAAACTGTAAATATTTGCGTGAGTAAAAAAGTACCAACCAAAAGTTAACCTTCTTAAGAAACTGCGAGGTATGTCATTTCCATCAAGTTACGATCAATATACTATAGTTTAATATACTGGCTTTCAAAGGAAGCTGTCATGTGACAGCTATTCATGTCATGTGACATGAATAGCTCATCTAATGCACACACAGAACTTCATAAGACAGAGCACTCCAAAAGAGAGCAAATTTTTTTATCGGACACGTTCCGGGACATTGAAGTGACGCCGCTGTACGTGTGAAGCTTACTGTATTAAACTTTAATAAACTTTAATGAAATTACGGCCGGCAAAAAAAAAAAAAAAAACTTTAAGTAAACCCTCGCTTAATGAAAAGAGCGTAGTCAGCGGTATTTCGAGACTTTTAACAGCTTTCGCGCAGATACTTTCTTCTCGAGTTAACGATTAAAATGTAAATCCTTAGTTAACCAGCCAAAGGACGAGACACAGGAAAGAAGAGGACAGGACAAGGCTGGACTAGCAACTGAATGTTTATTGATCAGAAGAAAACAACGAAGACTCCTTGTCCTGTCCTCTTCTTTCCTGTGTCTCGTCCTTTGGCTAGTTAAGTATGAACCCTTACCAACGTGCCCAGTCGTCAACCTTGTAAATCCTTAGCTTTTACTGATTAACTTAGTCTTCAGTGATTAACTTCTGTGTAGGAAATAATACTGCAGATCAGGCCAGGCGGCTCTCTACTGCCACCAGCTAGTTTCACTAATCTGTACCGACTTTCTTTAAATCTTTGGTCATACTTAGCTTCGACACCTTGTACATATATGCATGCCTCCCGCAAGCATATTTCTCTCCCTCTTCCTTTTCGTTTTTTACTTTCTTCTGTCCGCACGAGGCAGCGGAGATGGCTCAGATGGAGCAGGCCCGTGCATTTTCATTTCCTTGTTCCTACAGCCAAACAACAACAACAACGTGAAGAACTGCGCTCATATTTCTCATTATAAAATAGCATCATCGTTTGCCAAGCTTTTCTTTTTTTTTTTTGCCGACTAAGCCGGCTTAGGAAATGCCCTGGATATATAGAATCACCTTTCACACACCTTGCAAATTACCTCTTCTCAAAATTCTGAGTAAATCTTTCCTTGCCAGGCAGAATAACGAAAAAGATGGTGCAATAGAGCGCTATAAATAAAAACAGAGAATGAATAAATTGCATAGAATGGCCAACTTTTGCAATCTTTCTTTGCGGTATCATTTTCCTCAACGTGACTTTTACAGGCAAAAACACTGCTGCTTGCCTTTACACTTCGGAAAAAGGGGGGGGGGGGGAGGGGCTTTCAAATATCACCAAGATTAATTACTCTACAGTGATAAAAAATATCCCCTCTGCTTCCCTTTGTACCTTTCGCTGCGGTCTCTCCTCTTATGAATGTGGTAAAGAAGTTCTTCAGTTTCCCTGCATTTGTTTGTTGCTACCAAGCCGCTCCTCTACAGCTCTCTTTCCTCCTTCTTGGAGGTTCGTATTTAGAACCTCCCTTGGCTCCCTCAGCTCCGCATTGACTTTTCAGACCAACAACCAGGTATTTCATACTATATTATAGAATTTTTTTAAGAAGTCTCAAAAGATATGGAGTCTCCGAAGGTTGGTGATGTTTCGAAGCAGACGTGATTTGCGGCTTAGTGGTCAATAAGAACAGTATTAATGAATATTGAGTGCTGCACTTTTCAATCTTTGGCTTCGAGGGCACAACACTAAATAAAATTTCTGAATCGGCGTTGTGGTTCAACACATCGAACACGAGATATACACTTTTTATAGCGGGCCAAGGCTGGTTTCGGCGCCTTACGCACCGCTAAAATTGCATTGTTGCGTGGTGTACTGTCAAGGAAATAACGGACACGTGAAGTATTAAAGAACCTTAAAAGTATCCGCTTTTCGTTCAAGCGCTGCTATATTATATCAGTGTGCAAATACTTTCTACATTTTTTTCTTCGAACTACGGTACCATTTTATAAATTTTGTAAACTGTAATTAACCTGATCGTCGATGACTTTAAATGTCGCGTCAAAATATTGCGCCTCGAACATAAAAAATAAAATGTTGACAACTGCATTTCACTTCAAGGTGCTTCTGTTTATTGCACATTGCCTCTTAAGTAATATTTGCCTTGGACCTTCACTGAAACAACCCCACTGAATATTTCCTATGAGCCAGATGTGGAGCATCCGCTGTTGCAGGTTCGTGTCCAAATCACGTTGTTTACACAAAGTGGTCATCGTCATGAGACAACACGGCTTGGCTGAATCGCGTGCTTGGATAAGTAAGCGTTTTTCCTGAAGACCTCGTGATGTATCTTAAGTCGTCACCTTAGTAGAGCTTGTTATGATCCGCTAAACCAATTCCACATCATCAAGACGATGTTGTACATACATGACCCCATCATCCGCTTCCGCACTGTTGTCGAGGGCTTCGGAAATTTCGACCATCTGGTGTTCTTTAACATACACTAATATCGTACAGCACAGCACATGGGGGCCTTACTTTTGGCTTGCATCGAAAAGCGACCACCGCTTCCGGGATTGGATGCCACATCCTTGGCTACTGCAGTCGAGCGAAACCACAGAGATACCTTGGCGGGACGACATCATACAAGTGCTCCGGATGACACTGTGCGGTTGATGTATTTATGCGTCTTCTTAGTAACTCAAGATATAAGAACAGGGGTAATGGGTATTTTCACGCTCCTGAGAACATACGCTACGTTTTGAATTCCCCTCACCGTTTTCTTTGTGTTCTTTTCGTGACGACACCGTTCGTCCCTAGCTTCATTATTCGCAAACTGCTGAACGGAGCCCGGAATGTTTGACACACAGCAGCAGGTAGTAGAGTAATAAGAGAAAGTGGCGATGGAACAATTCGAAAGAGGTGCTCAAGTCTGCTTTCGTTTGTGAATGCCAAGACATTATTGTCCCGTGGACGAAATAGCTTCGAGTTACATATTGGAAATGTATTTAATACCTATGTCGCAAGTAGACTTTCGATACTCTTTGAACTTGACCTGCATTTGAATCAATGCAGATTGAGGTGACCAAGAGGCGACTTTCATCTGCAACATAGCTCCTCGCCTGCCTGGATCGAAGCAGCTTTCTCAAGCGCTCTTGAGTTTTTCAAGCACATTCGAGAGCGGGCGCCGACAGCCTTGCCGTCACCAAGCGCCAAAATCAAAATAAAATGAATGTATTAACAGCCTAGATATAAGCACAGAAATCTGTTAAATGGCTTCATAGAAGAATATTAGAACATTAGTTTATTTATAATATTGTACTTTAGTATCTTGACATCACGCTGGGGGCCACCTAAGGCACAGGAAGGAAACTTTTCAATGGTCTCTCAAAACACCCATATAGCCAAGTATGCTTCAATTCTTCTTGCGGACCTCATTTCAGATAGAGTTCAGGAGGAGCGAAAGTGTTTGTGCGAAGAGGTATACGTTCTTTCTGCTCGCATTGTTATCGGTATGTATGTGTGTCTCAACATTCTGCGTGAACACCCATGCTTCACGCCCAATCTGGAAGCCATATTCCTCTAACCTCTGGTTTGAAGGCATGCAATCGCAGGTACATACCTTGTTTGTTAGAATCCCTGTGACAAGCTGGCCTCTAGATTGAGTAGTATGTATATATATTGTGAAAGAAGGCGAGGTCGAGACGCTAAAGTCGTGAAGGCAAGGCAAGGTACGCCGTGTCAGCGTTTTAATCTGATGGAGAACCCAGGCGCGAGCTGGAGCCGGCGCCGCGGGACGATGACGATGGTATGTACAAAAGAAAGAAGAAGATTATGGTATGTACAAATGAAAGAAGATCCGTGGAAGGCTGACAATATATATGCTATATGCCACTAGAATGCGTGTTATTACCCGGAATGGTCTATGTCAAACGCTTACGCCAAAATTGTATTATGTAGTATATTTGGGTAACTGGCTCCATATGAAGGTCGCGTAGTGTCAAGTGCATATAGAAGAACTACTGGTAAATGAATATGTGGAGTGACGGAATTGGCCTGCTTACTGTGTGCATGATAAGGCATTTTATGGCGTCGTTTATGTTTCTTGAGCTGTAGATGCAGATGACGTCTTTTTCTAGCCGTCTCGTGTATGTAATAACACTCCCAGCTTTTCATGTAATAGGGGAAGTAATGCTTTCACTCAAAATATAGAGACTATGGGTGGTATATTTCAGCGAGTAACAAATACTCTATTTAGTTCTCTCCCAGATTTAAAGCAGCATCGCGGGTGGCCAAATAACATGAGCCAGCTCCTCCGCAAAGCAACTGGTCGTTATGTAAGAGTGACGATAACTTTATGAAGAATGCTCCACCTTGACTCCAAATTTCAGCCTCCCGAATTTCAATGACGTATTTGCTATGCCTGCGGAGGGTAAGAATGTATTAGGTTCTAAAAACATCGTTCTCCTGTATACCTGCTATGCAGTTCGTCTTTTCCTGAGAGACCAAAATCAGTGCGGCTGCGGATGCATGTACCTGGGGTAATTTTTACGTTGCAATAGACAAATCGAATTTAGAAAATCACATACATCGTGGCGCGCGGAATAGACGACACAGTGAGTAGCACCCCGGCGCAGCATATATACTACTCGACGCTTATGCAACAGTTTTTTTGGAAAGTAGTCGTTCAACACTGGATCCACGCAATGAATTATTTCTATTCATATATTTTGTTTTATCTTAAATGACCATTTTCTGAGCCACTGAACGAATGAGATAGTGAACGTGCTTATAAGAGAACCTGAATTTAACCGATATTGCGCGCACCCGGAACTTTTTCTCCTTATTTTCACGCACTTTCAATCATTTTGTATTTTAACTAACAGCGCGGGGTACTGGCTGTCATTGTTCTAGTGCTCAGTTGTTGTTTCTGGCCCTTCTAGTTGGCAATACTTCAGGTGACTACCGCAAGTTAGATATGCACCGCTTTTTCTTCATTCCAAGCATTCTTTTCTTTCCCTTTAAAAGCGCCACCATGCTTGGCGGTCTACACATATACGCTCTACCGTATCTCTGATCACGTATTTCCTTACTGCGCCTACTGAAAGCGTTCAATCTGACCGGTGACGTAGAATGACCCAATCTCAGCTATTCAGGCTGCTTATGACCAAGTACCCGTTTAATATGTTTAAAAAGAACTGCACTTCAGTTTCGTATATATGTGTTTATTGCTGGCCGCAGAATAAAGGAGTATTTTTAAACTCTCCAAGAAGCTTGCCAATAAAAGCAATCGATGCAAGCATATAAGTTGGCGTCCGAGCCTCGCATTAACTGTGCTAAACAGCGCCGGGATTCTTCCGATTTTTAGCTTCGGCGCTTAAGCCTCTAAGAGCAATGCGGTAAAGGATTACGCCTGTTGATCTTGTTTTAGTTCCGACAGAGATGATTCCTGCGCACAGCCAACCATTTTGACGCGTGCACATCCGTAAGGTTTTATTTGCACATCCTTAATAATGTGTTGCTGGCGATTGAGGTTTCTCGAGCGAAGTGATATTCTTCAACCCCTCTGATTTCAGGGTGATATGGGTGTAAATTTGCTGCAGTTTCCGGATCCGATTGCTAACTAACATGTTCAAGACGATGAACAAGAGGGACTAGAAAACGGATTCTTCTTACAGTTCTTACGATAAACTATATAGTCGGCAGAACCACGTTTCTGCAACATTGTAGCTTAATCAGTGAACAGAATGTAGAAAAATAAACCTATACAATTTGTTTCCAAAGAGGGTTCTAATCAATCACTCTCACAGGTCTCACAGGTCTCACTTTCCTTCATCCTCTTCTCACACTGGTGGGATAAAAACTTAGGGAAGGTGATTCATTTTCCATGATGGCTATCACAGCAGAACCGCACCTTGAAGCACGCCTCTTTCCAGCCCTCCCTTCCTCATTAGTCTTCTAGCGTATCTCTGAAGCCATATAACTACAAAGTTCCTAGACGGGACTAACTTCCTATGAAACATTCAGATTTCTGCCATGAACGAGGCTGAGGTATATAAAAATTTTCCTTTTGTGACCTCTCTGAGAGGGATGCCACACCGAAGAAAGATGAAGCTAACGAGTTGTGTTATTGTATCCCAGAGCGCGGCCGATGTTTACCTCGTTCTCTTTCAGAGGATCCATCTTTGCGGAAAGGTACTGAATTCAGTTCCGGGATGAGCTTACTTTTCCCGAGATCTCTTTGTCTTTAATGTTCTATTGTGGCAAGCTGTAAGTATATTTGTGCCCAGTCTGTACGTGCGTATTCCGAAGGTGCCAGAAGCGGAACAAGGTTCCCCTCGCAAAACTTGGCGAGCCAAATAAGACAGCCTTTGTCTTGATCCTGAAACGCACAAGGGAAAAGGGGTCGCTGGATCAATATAGTGATGCGTAATGCTAAGCCCCTGCACGGGGCTTGCCGCGACGGTGACGGTAACTCGACGTGTTCAGAAAACTGAACTGCAGCGAGAGACATAAGAAGGGAGGCGGTGTGTCACAAAACCATCAAAGCGGCTTCAAATAATGAATAAATCTAAACGTCTTTTCTCAAGATATCAGATGCCGACCCGCAAGACTGCAGATCCGGCTGCTTCTGAGTCAACACTTCACCGACGGAATCGAAAAGAAGTCAAAGCAAAGGCTAAAAAGAACCGACCAAGAATTTGAAGGCAGCACTCGGGGAAAGGCGAGGGAAATATGAACCACCTTTGGACATAAATCACTGTAGTTTGCCAAAGACTGTATCATCCACACGTTGCCGCAATTCTTCCAACTGCTTTCACGTTCCTCTGCAGAAGCATCAAAGAAGGACGAGTAAAATATTGCCAACTGGTTAAAAATACACATATAGCAGACCGAATACACAGAATCATATCGAAATCCCGCATGTAAACTGTAATGTCGCTAGCCTTCTACTAAGCAGTAGTACAAGTAGCGCACACATCTCATTATGAAGTGGAGAAAGAAAATCGTTCTTCACTATGCCTTGCCACGTTGTCGGAAACCCGAACACTCGAAAGGTTCATTTCATCCTGATTCATTGATTGTTTTGAGACCTATTTATTATGTTACCTTACTTGTGCGCCTATATTATCCGCTGAAAAATAAGAACGAAACGCAAAATCCTCGCAATGAAATGTTCTAAAGGGATAGTTGTTTCATATGCTTTGAAATAAGTTTTAGCTAAATAGACGGATTAATGGGGGCACAAACGGCGGTGCACCAGTGAAAAGTATATCTTTATTGAGAACATGTAGAGCATGGCATGCTCAAAGCGAAGGCGATTGGTCTATTAAAAAGTGAGGAAGAAAAATGTCATCGGCATCTAAAGTGGCCCCTCTGCTCTTTCCGTTACACTTTTATATACTTTGACGTGTCAGCTTTAAAAGCTTCGTTCCGCATGAAATCAAGCGCCAGCGTTTTTAGGGAAAAGTCACGGCATGACCTCTGGCAGTTGCCACGTGTCATTTTCGGGTGCTGATTGGTTGACGGATTGAATGACGTCACGAGACCACCTGATATCACCGAGATGGCAGGAACTGAAGACTCGGACTGCTAATTTGACGTATTTTAATGGAGGGGGGGGGGGGGTAGAGATAAGGATTAAACCAAACAGTATCTTTTAGTCACTTAGTCATTACGCTACTCCTAAAGCATGCGAGAAGGCTCGTCCTGCTTGGTTGAAGTTGCACTTTAATCTACGTCGAATTATTTGTCAAATAACGTGGTAGCTTGCAATAATATGCTAATAAGTATGTGTTGGATAGCGAATGCACTGATATAGGAGTTAGTGAATAAACGAGTAGCAGACTGATCGCAAACGAAGATTCGTAAAGAAGGTGCGAATGCACGCCTAAAGCTAAAGAAATTCGGAGCCTAAGTATTCCCGAGATTTTGAATATTTTAATGCTTGAAGTAATTTATGCCTTTTGAATGTTAGCGGCGTTTGTTCCCAGGTAATTCATTCCTGTGGTGACCAGCTTCCCCTTCACAATATTACCTCCCCAACTCTTCCGTCTTCTATCATCTGCTTTCCCTCTGTGCTTTTCTCGGAGGACTTTCTTTGCTTCCTCTTTATTTAGCGGCGGGGTGTTAATTGCTCTGCACAGCTTCTTCGGCCAATATCGACGTGATTTTTTGCGTTACTGTACAGATTGTTGTAGAACTCCCCAGGTACCTTAACAGCTTTATGCATACTGACATTCACATTGCCCTCCTTGTCTCCAAGAGCCTAAATCTGACTGTTACATCTCCCTTAGGAAATTTATTGAAAAAAGTTAACAAAATGGCGATCAGCCGTTTCTCTTGCATACCCCGTATGTCGTGTCAGCTTCTGGGGCAGCTCGAGGGTTGGTTTTTGTTAGCGTTAACGTGCATTCAACATATTGGAGTCCAGTTTTCCCCTCTGCATTCTGGTGTATATCCAGGGACAGCGTTCTGTGTCTATGCAGCCAAGGCTATGGGGGCAGAGATTTCATTAAAGTATTACTACATCAAACATATGTATTTGTGGCCTCAGGTACGGATTGTGTTTCAGTTATGCTTCAAGTTTAAATAATGGTTTTCAAACTGACAACTGCGCTCAAATGTGTTTTTTTTTTTTTTTGTGTCAGTGAGAACCAATGCGAACGCATATTCATGACTAGTCCATAGATAGTCTACACTGCGTACGTTATCAAAATGAACCCATTACAAAACTATCCTGAAACCGCGAGGAAACCAAGCAGACGCGGCACGCTAACGCTTCTCAGGATTGTCTATAGGTGGTGTAGCCATCGGCAGATGAATATAGTTGTGCACTAATGGTTACTTTTGTAGGACAATCTTGAGGCATCACTAACGTTAATAGTGACTGAGCACAATCAGCAACATTGGGGAGGATCTATAATTTGTTGCGCTGTAATTGTAGCTTTCACCACAGAAGGATGTCTTGAATCCAAGGTTTGGGCAAGAATTAGGGAAGAAATCTGGGGGGAAATGAGTACTGATTTGTAGAAGTCAACACGGACTTTAACAAAAAAAAAAAGCGCTTGCCTCGTCTTTGTTTCCTTGAACAGCGTGTTCCCCAATGCGCTGCAGGATTAGTGAAAAATCCCATGTCGCACCAAACCTGTTTTTACCAGTCCTATATTATAAGGTGTAAATCTCATGCCGGCGTGACCAGTCCTGTATGAAGTATAGAGTTAATACCGGACAAATGTCCAGAATGCGTGTCGAACCAAACAGACCATTTCGGGCATGCATATCAAGGAGGAAATCTCGGTCAACTATGGATCTCGAACTGGATGGACCGGTAATATAGAGAGCTCATATATTAGACGAATCATGTCCGGTTTAACTCAAACCGGAAAAACACGTCATTTATGGAACTGATACATACCAGGGTATTTCCGTTTCTCGACTCAGGCCAGACCGATCGATGAAGCTCAACCAGAATGGCCACCGGAGCATGGCCGCGCGCTAAAGAAACATGAAACCTTACAATATACATTACAACTTTTTTGTATAGTGGGGTATGCGTTGTTTTTCAATACCACAAAGGTAGGAAGCCATCAAAGTGTACGCTAGTAAGTACATACGCGCATCGGACCTTTTCGCGCGTACAACAGCAGCTGCAGCTCGTCCAATTTTGCGGTGCACCTTCGTATGTGTGGTTGAAGAAGAGCCTTCAACACGAAAATGCAAGGAAGAACATAGCGTTTCGCTAGTAAAAATAAATATGAATGAATGAATGAATGAAATCTTTATTTGCCATCAAATACAGATGGGGGGATTGTAGAAAAAAAGCTGTCCATGGACAGCTTGACGGGTCCACAATCCCTTCTTTTCTTTCGGCAGCATGGCAGCATCACATATGCACACATACTCTTCATTAAAACAAGTATACAGGTACATATTTAATATTATGTAAACATAGTAATCATTAGTTAATGTTTAAATGAAAACAACATAGAAACGCACTATTACAAAAGCAAACAAAAACATCAGCAGGGTTAGACAATATTACATAGAAATCGAAAACATCTCCCGGAGGTCTTTGCAGGATGCCGTGAAAAGATCAAAACGAATTGAATTATAGTAATTTAAAAGTGATGGTATTATGTACTTAAGACTCTGTTTCCCGTAATTCGAACGTGACGTGGGTACTGACCAGTTTTCAAAATGTCTCGTGACGTAGCTTTGAGTGTTGTCCTGTAATTGAGATAGGTTACGTAGATTGTTGACATTCCTATGGGTTTCGTTTTTATACATATGACTTAAGCGATATTTATATAAATTGTAAGCTGGAATTACACCGGAGTTCTTAAAGAAAGTGGATGTTGAAGCAGTATAAGAAGCATTATATGTGTGTCGGAGATACTTTTTCTGTAAGAGGTAGATGTGTTCTATATTAGTGGATGTTGTGTTTCCCCATACTAACTGACAATAGTTCAAGTGTGATTGAAAGAGTGAATTATAAAGTAAATGTTTGATGCGTGTGGGAAGGATATATTTTAAACGACCGATTACACCAGATATTTGACTTATTTTGCTGAGAACATGCTTGACATGATTATCCCAAGACAGATTAGCGGAAAAGGTGACTCCAAGGCATTTGAAATTCTCGACTAAATCGATGCATCGGGAGTTTATTATAATATCTTGATGCGGAGGTATGAGCTTGTTTTTTGGCCTGAATATAATCGCTTTCGTTTTGCTTTCATTTATCTTCATTGCATTTACTCTCGACCAATCCTCTAAGGATTTCAACGCACTGTTACATTGTTCAACGAGGAGATTAATATCATTGCCGGCGAAAAAAATACTAGTGTCGTCTGCATAGATGATAAATTTTGCTTTGGAGTTAATATTGACGATATCATTTAGATAGAGATTAAAAAGTAGAGGCCCTAAAATGCTTCCCTGCGGCACTCCACAATAGACAGTTTTAGCATTCGATGTACAGGTACCTATTTTCACAACTTGAGTTCTATTGGATAGGTAAGATTTTATAAGAGCTAGTGCCTGTCCTCGTATACCGTAATAACTTAATTTTTCCAGCAAAATGTTATGATCCACTAAATCGAAGGCTTTAGAAAAGTCCACAAAAATGCCAACAGCTAATGTCTTGTTTTCAAATGCCGTTAGTATATACTCTTTCTGCTCTAGCAACGCTAACTCTGCTGATTTGTTTTTACGGAAGCCGAACTGGTGTGGTGTTAACAGATTATGTTTTTCAATGAAATTTGCCATCCTCGAATGCAAGACCTTTTCAAACAGCTTTGAAAAGATCGGCAAAATAGCTAAATAGCTACCGGCCTGTAATTTCCCAGCTCATTACGATCTCCTTTTTTGTATAGAATAGTTACTTTTGCACATTGCATTTTAGCTGGAAAAATTCCCGATTTCAAACACATGTTACAAATAGAGGTGATTATTGGGGCAATAATGTTGACTACATGTTTGATTGGGCGTGCTTGCAAACCATCAATGTCACAACTGCTACTGTTGTTTAAGGCTCGTATAAATGACACGATTTCATCCAGTGTTACGGGCTGGAGGTATATTGTGTTGTTAAGATGAGTGGAAACATATTTGCTAGCATTAGATGACGTAGAACCAGCAGTAGCGATACTTGTGAAAAAATTGTTAAAAGTATCAGCTAGTTCAGCACCGGATAATTCTTTGCCATCAATTTGTAGTTTCAATAAAGGCTTATGCGAGTGACCACGATTAAGGAGAGTGTTCAACCTCGACCATAACAGACTGTGTTGACGGCACCCCATATCAAGAAAAGATGAGTAATACGCTGTGCGTGCGTTTCGCAATTTTTTTGTAAGCTGATTACGATGCTTTCTAAACTTGACAAGATCATTTGCTGATCGTGTATGAAGAAAATGCTGATATAACTTGTCTCTCGTTTTCATTTCATCTCGCAATTCTGGTGTAATCCATGGTTTGCGTGT
Organism: Amblyomma maculatum; assembly: GCF_055883805.1. Classification (NCBI taxonomy): domain Eukaryota; kingdom Metazoa; phylum Arthropoda; class Arachnida; order Ixodida; family Ixodidae; genus Amblyomma; species Amblyomma maculatum. Next base: position 111,370,197 of record NC_139345.1, on the reverse strand, counting down.
TTTTTTACTTTTTTTGCGTGTTCTTAACGGGAAACTTTTGTGGTATAACTGTGTCAGTATATCCACAAATTTATTGTACGCTTCACTGGCATCTGTGAGATCAGCGATCATGTTCCATTCTGCTGACAACAGAGCGTCACGAAAGGAATTCAGTGTTGTGTCTGTTATTAGTTGGTACATTAATGGTGGAAATTTTTCTTTCCTTATTGACCTACTTGTTTCCAAACATAAGAACACCGGCAAATGATCGCTGATAGAACAAGATAAAACTCCAGATTTAGCGTTTGACTGAAAGGAATTAGTAATAAACAAATCTAGGGTAGACTGGCCTTCGGGGGTAATTCTGGTTGGTGCATTAATTAAATTGGCAAACCCATTCGATAATATGACCATATTGAAAGCATTTGATGACGGACTGTTCACACTCATGTCGACGTTGAAATCTCCACCCGCTATCAGAGTTTTAGAGTTGTGGTTTTGAACGACATAAGCCAGAAACTGATCATAAAACTGCAGAAACGCACACAAATCACCATTCGGTGGTCGATAGCACACAGAAAATACATGTCTTGCAGTACACAGGGTTAACATTTCATAGTCTGGTGAAAGAACTGTATAAGAATCAATGATTTGACATTCTACATCATTTGTAATTTTACATCATTTGTAATATATATTCGAGTTTGTATCAAACCTATCACTGGCCATCGAAATTTGAACTGATAGCCGCATATCGGTAGAGGCTTCCTCGAGTATTTACATAAGCAAAACACTTAGTCGAAAGTGTATTCGTTGACGTTGCTCCTCCCGTGGCAGCATATCAAGCTAAAACATGCAATTAGACTAGCATTATTTCGCCGAATAACTCAGCATGTAGCAAATATTACATTCATAAGAGAACAAAATACTTATCACTAATAAATTAGGAGGTTTAACGTCCCAAAACGACTCAGGCACGCCGTAGTGGAGGACTCCGGAAATTTCGATCAGCTGGGGTTCTTTAACGTGCACTGACATCGCACAGCACACGGGCGCCTTACTTTTCGCCTCCAAAGAAAAGCTGCCGCCGAGGCGGGGATTCGATCCCGCATCCTTGGGAACAGTAGTCGAGCGCCCTAAACACTGCACCACCCCGGCAGGGCAGGTTAAAGAACCACAGGTGGTCGAAATTTTCGGAGTCCTCCCCTGGGGCGTCTATCATAGCCTAAGTCGCTTTGGGACGTTAAACCCCACAAACCAAACCAAACCACTAATAAATTAGGATATTCTGAGATTTACCTGCACTCAAGCGATGTATTATAAAGATGCTGACCATTGATGACCCCTTGTGACAGCCAGGAAAGGTGCATGGTGTTTAAAGGGCGATAGGTGTGTTACGGCCACAACTTCTACAGCCGAGAAAAATATACAGACTGCGAAAGAGCGAAGTTTGCCCGATAAACAAAAATATAACCTCTGTAAACATAAGCTCTAAATAAGATTGTCAAAGTGCCATTTGAAGTATTGGTTTCTGTGCTGCAGAGATGTCCGCTGTCTCCCTTGTTGTTCGCTGTATATTTATAGCCTTTTTGTTTCAAGATTATGCAGAGTAAACGGGTGAGAGGTTTCAGCCCAATGGTAAGTGAAATCGCAATCTTAGATTGCACCGAAGATGTTGCTGCGTTTTGCAGGAACAAAGATAGCATCATTACGATTCTAAATATTACAAATCTGTTTTGTCAGATGTCCGGAAGCACCGTAAATTGAAGTAAATGCATAGGATTTAAGTTAGACGGCTTGGAGACCAAGCCTTCTGTGTTTGCGAAATATCGAATGGTCTGAGAAACCACTAAAATAATTAGAGGTACCACTAGATCCCTATAAGAATGCTACGGAATGCTGGAATAGTGAAATCGACAATGCGTGACAGAAGACGTTCAGCTGGGACGACCGCGAACTTTCAATGTTTACTCGTGCGACAGTGTGCAACTTAATAATCGTTGCGAAAATTTGGTGCATAGGTCAGGTGTTTTGCATGAATAGAGTAAACGTGCGACAAATACACAGTCTTTGCGTTCTTTGTCTGGGGACCTACGTGGGAACGACCTGGTCGGGCTTATTCGTTTCTCTCGCTGAGAGAATGGTGTCTCGGACTAGTTTATTTGTTTTTACTGCGGTTGGTGTCTAGAGTCTTTGTTCTTACACCCATCATAGTGGCCTGTTTTTGCGAACTGTGGTACAAGTCAGGCGAAGGGAAGCTTTACCAGAATTTTTTGTGTCGACATACGACGCATGACTACAAGTGTTCGAGGTTTCTTGCGCGAGATTGCTTCAGCTTTCCAGCTTTTGAAAGGTCGATATTGTTTGGAATATCTGTCTAGTGTTTCAAGAAGAAATTTTTACAAAGATGTATGCGATGTGCTGTTACCGAAGCCCCTATCCATACGCGGTGCAGTTTGAGGAGGTGACGTCTTAAAGGAGGTTAAGAAAATGCAAATTCGGCCTTTAGCGAAAACTATCTTCCAGCTTCCCACTGAAAACTGCCGGTTAAGCACTGGCAGCAAGAAAATGGCATTTTTGTTCTTTGGTCTGTAAATTGTCTTCTCTGTAGAAAACCGTAGACCATTGAAAGCATCTTTCTTGCATGCTTGGACGCGAATTTCTTGTTGGAAATCCTCGAACAAACTTTGAAAAAGATTTCCCGTTATTGTCTCATGGTATCTGGCTTCTACCTTGTTCGAAAAAAAAAAAAAAAGCAGCGTGCCTTTAGATATGTTTATGCTACTGGAACCATACAGTCTGTGGATGGTGAGAACGGCAGTTTTCAATGCGGAGGTCGATGTTCACCCTAGTGGGCAGTATTTTATTGAGAGTATAGTTTAAATCAGAGATGTTCCCAGGAGCCAAAGTTAAGCATCCCAGTGGTTTTCTTTCAATGGATCACCTTACAAATTTGAAACAATTTTAATCAATTCTCCACCAAGTGGGGTGGAGGCTTTTTTTTTAATATGTGTTTTGCAGTTCTTTTCAAGCCGGCAGGAAAGACAAAGAAAGGGATGGTGGAGGAGTGGTTAGAGCTGAGGCCTGTAGTGAAGGAGAAAGAAATTCGAATCGCAGCCTGTGCTCAGGAGTTTTCTCTTCTTTTTCGTTTGTCTTCTTTTTTCTACATTTCTCAAAAATAATCGTGTTATTTAATAGCTCCGCACGTTTTTTCCAGCGCCGCGTCGCTTTTTTTTTTCTCTAGAAAGGAGGATAACCTACCATAGAGAAACATCCGGTACCACATGCCCAGCAAGTTTCATGTCTGTTATGCCTAAACTATAAACCGGTATACTGTAACCGGTATAAATATTTGCAGGATTTTTCAATAGGGTGTCTATCCTGGTTAGGAGGGGACATTCCTTGTGGCGCCATTTGAAATTCTTATAACATGGTGTCATCGCCAAAAGGGCTCTCTCGCGAAAGCAGGTTACCATTTGTCCCGCCTGTTAAATGCTATGATGCCGCACATTCTTGTTTTACTACAAATAATTATGACGTCAGTATGATTTCTTGTTTCCTTCTGATGAACCCACTTGTACTTCGGTTTATTTTACAATTCCTGGAAGACTGCTCACTGGCAGAAGAAAATATTGCTGAATATTATTGTGCTTGCAGACAAAAAGAAGGAGCGGTTACTACGTTAAGTGATCTGAGCCTTCTTCTTCATTTTTTCTTGCACTTGTTGTGTTTCCCGTGAACAACCACCCCAGCTTTGCCTTTTTGTTTCAATCTGCCTTTTGATTTGCTCATTACGCAACGCAGCAAAACGACAAGGCGTGACTACCCAGAAGGTTGACAGCCCACTGTAGATGATATACTTTATCAGGGGAAGCTCAAGCAATAAGGCCCGAATGCAGCCATTTTTGCTCGCAATGTGCGCTCGCATGCTTCGACGGTTGGAAGCACGCTCTCTATAGGAGCACCCTCATTAATTCAGCCTGTCAATCAAAGCTGCTCCAATAGCATCTCTGCCTCTGACAGTTGATGTCAAAGATCGGCGTCCGCTTCCTTGCCAGCAGTGCACTCTTGCTAGGATTGGTTAGAGGCTGCTTCTGGTAATATTTTACAAGTATTGCGCCTAGATGTAGATATATAGCCCGATAAGATCCTTCGCCAGGCCGCCAGATGCGTTTGATCACTCTGTTCGACGCGCGGCGTTCTAGCGAGTAAAATGGTTCTCGTTCTGATATGCATTTTAAACGATGGTTACCGAGCCGGGATGAAGTAAGTAAAAACAACCGAGCTCATTCGTGCGTTTTCGGCCTGCATTTTACAACTCGGGCAAAGCTAGTGACGCCCGAATTTTTTTCCGCTCTATAGCTTTACACAAATGTTTTAGATTTACGCAACAAGCTTTACACAAAACTAGCCTTGCGCCTTCTCTGCTCTTTTTTTTTTGTGGGATCTAACAAGCAAAGAAAAATTTCAAAGACTGACATTTTGTGCTGGTAATATTAAGCACCTCGGAAAAGAGAGTGTGGTCTCCCCGCTAGCTCCGCAGTTCTGGCTATAAACAGTAAAAAGTGAGTGAGTTAACAATTGATCATCGATTGGCTCTTGAGAAGGAAGCAGTCGAACAGATTAAGCAAGTTTGCAGAGATGCTAGAAAAGGGCGCAATTATTTAAATACGTCAGCGAAAAGCAATCAACAAGTGTTCAAATGCGTGCTTTGAGTGTTAATATTTATATCTACACGTCAACATAACTTCAACATAATTTCACAGTATAATACTGCATTTTTATAAACATACATTCTTATAGTTTAATATTCCAAATTAATTTGCTGTATGCCGTACATGTCCGCCTTTATAGACTACTCACTTGCATTGACTGCACGGAAGTAGTATCCCCAATGTTTTAGAAGAACGAATCTGTGAACTCTCAAACACTCACCCGATATTATTTCTCGTGCGCTCCAAATACATAAAATACGCGCCAAAGTTGAGCAGGTCGCCTTGGCCATTCTTTTTTTAAGATACCACATTGGACAAGAGAACACTTAGACAGCAAGCGTTACTCAACAGAGGAATCGGTTTGGTTTATTGGGTTGAACGTCCCGAAGCGACTCAATCTATGAGATGCCGTATTGGAGGGCTCTGCACATTCCGACCACTTGGGATTCCTAAACGGGCACTGATATCTCGCAGCAGACTTGCGCCATGACGTTCTACTACATCAAAAAGCGGCCACCACGGCCGGGATAGCAGAGGGTAGAATTCATTCATTAACTATTCATTAACCATCCTGCAGTTCGAATTCATAATTTTTTAGCTTTGTACGTATGTGCGTTCTTTTGTATGTCTTAGAGTGTAGTAAAAACAAGCTTTGCTCATAAAATGCTTGAACTGGCTCTAAGTATGCATTGCGAAGCGTGAAGAAGGGCATAATTGACATCCCGATGGCTTCGTCGTCGCGCATATTGAAATTGTAGCCTTGAACTCTTCGCCTAAGTCAGCCCTTTCACTGCTCAGAGCAGCAACCAAGTTACAAGCAGTCCACGAAGCGCTACGCAGCAAGAGAAAGCCAGACCCAACCAAAAGGAAAAAGTCCACGATTGTTAAAAGTTGGATTATATATGTGCCGCTGTGTTTATGTTTTACCTGGGCTTTTGCAACCTTACACTGACCTTTAATGCCATGTCATTTAAAACTGTTCTTGACATCAAAACAAAACACTTCCGCGTGCCTATGTCAAGGTTTTTCCATTGAAGACTGCTGCCTAGCTACCGGGGACTCTTAATTTGTGCGTGTAATTTCTAACGCTGAAAGCTCGGCTTGAACAATTTAAGCTTGCTGGTATTTCTGCCTCTTTCACTTCACACTGCCGATTCCGAAGCAAATAAGCCTGAGCAATCGGATATCACTCTCCTGAGCTCAGCCTTCTTTGTATAGTTCTCCCTCTCCTGTACTCACCTTATCGATTGCGAACGAGAGAAAGACTCAAAGAGTGCAACGGGGCATTGGACACTTTTCGCGCCTCTCCGTCGGTCTCGGTTGTTACAATCACACTCTAATGAGCGATATCAAATCTGGATATGTGTTACATGCGTATTACAAACTAACACAAAACCAAAGCCAAGCAGGACTAACCTCAGTTGCATTCCTCAATCAACAACATTTAATTAAGCTCTTTGGGATTCGAATTTCGAAAGGGGTGTTTTGTTTCAGAACTCAAGCTCAAGTTTTTCGCTGGAGTTTTTTTGCCTGTTTCTTCCTGGCAGCCGTTCACGTACAGCCTGTACACTGGACATCTTCGGTGTGGTTCAAAAGTAGAAATGGCTATGGCGTCTACGAGGGATCATGGCTTCGACTGCCTGCATGGACGACCGTACGATTTGAAAGCGAAAAATTATCTGAGTGTGAACAAAAACTAGTACAAAGACTGTAATCAACGCTGCCTCAGCCATTGTGATTGAGTTTTGAGTTTTCTATCCTCGCGCGTTAAAGATTCTCCTCCTCTAGGAAAAGCCGGGTGTTAGCATTGTGAGAGAAAAATAAACTTCTTTTAAAAAACGAAATGTAGCTAAACTACAGCAAGTGCAGTAAACGACGCACACAGAATTATGTGTTTTAGTTAAAAACGTTGCATGCACTCAAGAAAACGCACTCGTGCATCGTTTAATGCACTCGTCGTAATGGGACATGCTTCTTTTTTTTTCTTGGTCACGCGTTCTCAAAGGTGAGGTTCTAAATCTAGCATTGTTACGTCGTCTTGCGTCAACCATTGCACGGACAGGGTGGCTCAGGTTTTTAACGGGCAACGCTCCCGGTGTACTACTTTTACCAGAGCGATACTCTGTTCACTTGTTTAGCAAGTCTAAAGTATGCAAGCAGTAGAATCTTGAATTGAGTTGTGCGTGTAGTCAAAATGTGGCGCAACCGCAAGTCAACACCGTTTTTTTTTTTTTTTTTGGCGTACGGGTCACTTGATACCACTTTCGCTTGAGACCTACATTGCCGCATGCAGACTGTAGCTGTTCTTGCCGGCAGCCTTGCTTCGACTAAACCCTGTCGAATTCTTTTGCTTTGTTTAGCGGGCACCTTCCTTGAGAGGGTTTCAGGAAAACAAGGCAAGACAAAAGGCATGGCATCTTTTGTCCATCACGGGTGTCATCGTGGGAGGCAAACAGCATTGCCTTCGATTATACACTCCAAGAGCACTGTACTTCTATGATACATTTGTATTCTCGTTCGATAAGCTGTTCGTAAAAATGGCACTCATGCACAACGGAATTTGGTTGCAGCCTCAAATGTCGGTTCGATGAAGAGCAAGCTTTCACGTTTTGAACAGCCTGGGATTTCACGACTCTTAAAACAACGAAAGTTTCTGTTTCTCGCTCGTTGATGTGTAGCCGTATCTTCTGGAAGGGTGCGCAAAAAGTGTAATTTGTGTCTTTATTGTGTCTTGTGACTCCTCGGAGAAACCGCAGCGCGTGCTTCGCTACGGTTCTAGGATGAAAACTTTGACAGAAGGCAGACAGAAAAAAGCTAACTGCTGTGTCGTCTGTTCATTGTTTTAGTGCCAGACCGCAAAAGTGTTAGTTTCAAATACTATTTCGTGTGATAACTTCTGCATCAAACAATACTAATAAATAAATAACTGAAGTTGGCAAAATACGCGACGCGATTCTAGCAGTTGATTCGCCGTCGAGCACCGTGAGGAGAACAGCAGCGCCAGTTTTGTCGCCAAGAAACGGAGACGCATGGATCTACGCTTGGAACATTACCGATGGATATGTACTAATCTCGTCACCGTGTTGTTCAATATGGGATGCATGTTACTAGGGATAGGGTTGGATGGAAAGATTGAACTTTCTCGACAGTCAAGCGAGATGCTTAACATGCTTATAGTCGCCTATCTGTTTCCAGGCCTACGAACTCGAGAATAGCTCTGCCCATGATCGTTCGGCTCAACCTTTCGAGCTGCGAAATTCTTGCAGTCTCCGGTATTTCGTTTCAGGTATTGTGCTCTCCGACAAAGAGAAGTTTCTTTGAGGCGAGGCTAATTGGTAAGGACCTCTTTCTTTATTGTCTAATGAGGGAGCCTAATTCCCTCTTCTCTTCCCAGCCGATGTTTAAGAAAGGCGTAGAATAGGCCATGCGGCTTATTATTTATGCTTCATTTGGTTTATGCAAGCTTTTTTCCACAAGGTCTCGGCCTTCAAGCGTGACCCTTCTAAATATGCACTGAAATTCCAAGGCGCTTAGTTGCCCAAAGTAAAGTTAGAGAGAAGGCTCGGTCCATTCGCCGTTAATCTTCAATGTGGCGTTGACGCGCCTGCCCGATTTTTTTCAGTATATATGCGGATCAAATTAGCGCCTGGATTAATCCGGGGGGGGGGGGGGGGGGGCGATGAAAGCATTGAAGAGCGCCTGCATGTGGCGGCGAACACAGTTGGGGACTGTGCTGTCAATAGGGGTCTATCTCTTATACTATCCACGAAAATCGGCATTGTTAGTCTATAATCCAAAGTCGCTCCGATGCAAGAGCAGCTGGGAATTTTGCATCACAATAGAGGGGAAACCAGTTACAAAGGCAGATAAAATCACAATCTTAGGACCATTCATGCAGGAGAATGTATATATCAATGAGGTTACCAAAAAGCTGAAGAGATTTGCCACACAAGTGCTTGGAAAATTCAAGAAACGAAGATATTCAACGCACAGTGTGAGAATGTGTTTTTAGTTTTACATGAGGCGGGATCAGCTGCGTCGATAGCATAGTGCACCCGGGGTTGGGCACGACAAACAAGAGGGCAATTTTTCTGTACAGCGCAAGACCTCAAGGTCGAAATGGCGCCTTTCAGTAGCCTTGAGGTTTGTGTATCAGACTAGATGCTAACGCTCTAAAAACACTAAGTAAATCCTTGTAACCGTACTCGGAAAACAAATAGTTTCACTCTTCACGTCAACAAGTTTCAAGTGGTTTGTATAGCTTGAGCAACAAAAAAATTGCGATATGCTCAAAAACTTAAGTGAAATTCGAATCGATTCGAAAACGGCGTTTGAAAACGATTGCTGAACAAGAAACGTAAGGTAATTAGGTACTGAACTCATAGCATGAAAGAAACTCAAGTTTTGTTTACCTCAACATACACGAGTTCCATTACAATCGCACTAAAGCACAGAAACTCGTTTCCTCGGTTCTTGCCTATCATATAATGCGGCAGTGTTCTAATGTAGTAATGCGTTATGAGCATATGAAGAGATGTCTGCTTAATTCTACCGTGAAGTTTATGGACTCACGTTCGCACTTTGTTATCCTTCTAAGAAGCAAAAAAAAAAAAAAAGAGAACAGAACAAGTTATTAGTTTAACTGCAGCAGAATAAAGCGCACAATAACACCAGCAGTCATGCGGGCCCTTTTCCTCTGCTTTCCGGCAGGCCAGGATTAAGTTAAGTTACCTCGCAGAGCGAGAATATGAACCCTAACCGCATGTCCTAAACACGCGAAAGAAAAATAGGCGCGAGGACTTAAATTAATTCCGCTCCTACGCTGTGAGCTCCCACTGAGCTTCCAGTGCCAGGCGAAAGCTGGAAGCGATATAAGCGGCGCAAATAAACAAATCGATACGCGCTCGATGGCAGCTGGCTCTGGAAATAGGTGTGTTGTGGATGCCGAGTGCAAGAACATATCTCTTTCCTCAATTTTTCTGTGCATGTTTTTAGCGCAGCAGTAGCGCTACCCAGAAAAACAGGGTGCATCTTTTCTGCCTCGCCAGATATTCAGTGTCAATGAAAAGAAAAGAAAAAATTTCGTGGCTTAGTTTTAACTGAAAGGAAGGAAAGAAAGCAGAATGGAGCACCATCTGCTCAGGTTTTTATTTCCTACTTTTTTTCCTTCTAAGGGGAGACTTTTATTGTAAGAGGCCATTTGGCTTGTCAGCTAGGGAATAGTGCCTATGGTATTGAAGCCTATCTTGAAGCACAGACTCAGTAGCATATTTTATTTTATGCCGTTTTTGAATGTAGACAGACGGACGTTTCAAAGAAACACTTGCTAGAAGTCGGAAGAAAATATACTCCCCTTTATTATACACTCTTACACAAGACGTAGTCTGCGGTCCCATCCCATTCCCAGGAATCTGTTCGTCAGCGCCACCTTCATTGTCGGAGTCGCCAGCCACTTCATGTGGCCGGGATCACATTCGGTCAAGTTGGTCGCCCATTGACCTGCGGGAGCGTTTTCGATGAAGGATGCATTTGAGCCGCCTAGAGAAGATGGGTTAGCGAAGGGGTAGCATGTGGCTTTGCACTTCCGGAAGTAAAGGCAATCTGCGATTATTACATTGCGGTAGTGTGTGTGCAGGAGTTGCCGTGTGAATCTACGGAGTGCGGCTTCTTCGTCCTTCGTGAAATGTGTGCAGAGATGAAAGCATTTCTGATGGTGTGTTCGATACTTAGTAGTCAGTTTGCGATATGAGCATTCTGGTTTGTTGAAGGCGAGGGCCTGGGCTCTCGTGTGCATCGATGGACTTGTGGGATAGAAGGCAGGGTGGGTGGGAGGAGGGGAGTAGCGAGATCTTTTTTGTAGACAGATCTTGGTCTGCTATAGGCAGTGCTTGAATTCAAGGAATCTTGGGGGTTTTCACATCACCGCACCAGTATTGAGAAATGATATGAGACCATCAGTACTATATTGTAGTGACAGCACGAAGAATATATCCTTATTCAATTGCAAGTATCCGAACCGGGCGACGTTTGGACTAATGTTGGCAGCACAGACGACAACGCTAACCGATTTCACAGGTTCGAGCTGTGTTAAGGCAAGGGCTTAGCGAGCACCAGCCCGTAAACTAGTCGAGACTGCTCAAAAATATTATGTTAGCCCTCGATGCCAAGAGGTCCACGAAAGGTCGGTTGCGCGAATGCCATTGAATTGGTTAATTGTTTCGAAGCTTCGTTTGTGACATATCTTACTCAAAATACTGTCAAGCGCACTGTCAGAGCATGGGGGTTGTATGTTTCGGGCCTGTGTCATAAAACGACCGAAAATGCATATTCAGAAATGTCTTTTCACCTGTGTTGAAACAATAAGTAAAACAGACCTATAACCGTTTTCTTTTTCGTCTTCATAGTTCCCTCTCCACTTGTACTGAAAACACCTGAGAGCCGTTCTGTGAAGCCAGTCTTTAAGCACTGCCTAAATGGGACATTCGACGCGAACACTGCATCCAAAAAATAACTAACATGACTCTGTGTTTGTTAGAGATTCATTTACAATTACCCAGAGTAGGATTTTGTATTTTTTAGTTTGATCATGTCTTTAGTGCGTAAGGAAGAATTATAGGTATCAAACACATGCGTGCTTTTTCACAAGAAAACTGCGTAATTGTAAACTCCGCTCAAGGCTACTTCATTATGATCAAATTCGACCTATAAGAGATCAATGTTGTGCACTATTAATGATACTTTATTCAAGCACTTTGATTAGTCTGAAAAACTATTAGTAACTAGTTACTGTGTCGGTTAAAAAAATTACACGGAATGTTATTCACCTGAATCCTCTCACTTATCAGTGAGCATAGGTGTGCAAAATCAGATTTAAATTTGCCAGTAAACGCTCTCTATAAGAATGTCTCGTAACGCCTCCCTTTTCCTTTGGGGGCATTTTTGCACAAATTCCGTATTCAGCAATACTGAACATATAAATTTACTTCCTTAATAAATAGCAAAATGCGAAAGAGATTGTTTCGAAAAAATGCCTCTCTTTAAGCTTCTTTTGTCTGCATGTGCTCAGAGTTGTGAGAATTGTTGAGGCACAAAAATGCCTCGTACTGTGCCGGTACCGCTTTCAAGTATAGGTGTTCGCGCATAAAACATTTAGTGACGCTTTCAGAAACGGGGCAGTTTTGTATATCTAGCGTACAACGACCAGTCGCAATAATTTTTGAGACAAAATATATACTGAAAGCAGCCTCTCAATTAGAAGCAAATACATATTCCTTATTATTAACTTCATCAAACAGTATGCTTTTTGTTAACCGCGTCCAGTACAGAGAAGAGTAAAGAATAGCACTTCGATTCAGAGCACACATTTACCTGTTTGACGAATATATGTTAGAGTTTTGAAGTTAATGAAGAGATAAAGTTAACTCCACAAGAGTATTGGCACCATTTTGTCTCGTTGTCCCATGTCTGTGTGTGCCATGAAGCAGAATAATTTTTTCGATTGATGGGGCCTCAAGAAAGCCTGTGTACTATTGAAATACTAATTGTCGTTGAAATAATGATGCGTTCTTTCTTACCTATTCATCAGGGAATACAACTCGAACCACCGGCTTGCGTAGCTAGCGCCACCTTTTAAGGTTTCTCAGTAATGTTTTCCTGTCGTTCTGAAAATAAATATGGGTTTGTTAGTGTGCGGCACATCTTCTCTGACGCCACCTTCCGAGTGTCGGACACATTTGATTGCGCACCCAATGTGGCACATTGGGAAAACAATAGTTTATATTCGTGGGTACGTTGTAAAAAAAGTACTGCTGTGAAGCTAATAGCAGCGAATTAACGTGCTCCTACAAAAGCGCTTTGTGAAATTTGTTTTTCTCAAAATGGGCAACGACACCGAGTACTGCCGCGATTCTCAAAACTTGAATCATCGTCTCCATAATTCTCATTTTACTAACTGCCTAAGTGCCCTGACTGCAGGAAAAGGGCCTCTCCTATATCCCTTCAGTTGCCCAGCCCTGTACCAAATGCTGACACGTTACCTCGCAAGAGCAAGGTTCCTAGTCTCATCCCTCTGGAAAATTCTCTCATGACTCCTGCTACACCTTTCCTCTTTTTGAATTCACTCCATTGCCTGAAACGACCGTTGCCTTACTTGCTTTCGTATCACATATCCCGATAAAGCCTTTTTAATGTGGAAACATACTGCCCGTCTAAAGAAGAACACTCAGCGCCTGGGGATCTCTAGCGCCATCACTTGACTCCTGCGCCCACCTCTCGCGCTGAAGGTGTCACTTGAGGCTGGTTGTTCTACTCTGCGGCGTCCGAAATACAACCAGCGTTAGCCGTCGCATAAGCCAATAAATCCTATTTCCACCCGCATCTTTACATTTCACTGGGATGGCTGCGAAGCCTTCTTGAGCCCCTGCTTGACGGAAAACTCGCCATCTCTTGGTTTCGAACCTAAATGAGACAAACCGACCCTTTCACTAAGCTTAAGACTGAAAATAGACTTTCTTCATCCAAACGAAAGTCTAAAGCACCAATCCTTACCTAGACAAGACAAGACGTAACACAACAAACCTAAATAAAGCAAAATGTAGCTAAAGAAATGCTAGAGAAAGCATCTGCATGTTCATTCGACATTAGCGAAGCCGTAATGGTCATAAAAGACTTTTTTTGTTTTATCTATATGTGCTTTGAAGCCGCATTTGTTTTCCGACCAATTTTATTGTCTTGCCGCTCTCTGAAAATACATCTAGCATTTTCGTTCCAGTAACTCTCTACACTATGCACAAGTTAGGTATCAACCTTTTCATTAGCCTCCATGTTTCTTCTGCATAGCTCAGTATTCCTAATGTAAATGTAATTGTTATTCGCTTGCATGAGAAATACCGGTAATTTCTCATTAATTGCTTGATAATAGCTAAAAAATGCATTACACACTATTCCTCTTATTATACTATCGTCGTCCAAACCGGCGCTCACTCCTACCATGAGTTGTATTGCCTTTTCACTTTAGGTTGTCTTATCTATCATAAACTGTTCTTTCCTTTCGACAGTGCTTTAGGTCTCTTAATGTTCATCTTTATTCTCACCATTTGGCGTTTGCTACCTAGATCCTGGATCATGCTTGGTAGTTAGCCTTTCTTAGCAAGATAATGTAACCCTGTAAGACAACTTCTACTAATTCTTGCTCCCAATTTCTTCCCGTTAGGTACTTTCAATACTTGCTGTAAGCACGCGTTTAACAGCACGGCAGATATCGTTTGTGCCTGCCGACATTGTTGCTGTCATCCTGCCAGCACTTGCCCAGTTTCCTTGCTGAAAATCTTTCGGGGCTTTGAAGCTGCTGTAGATAATTTCCAGTATTTTACGTCTATGCATTTTACGTACATTGTGCCTTGAGCTCTTGCACGGGTGCTGCAGTATAGGCCCAGCCAAAAACTTTCTCGTGAAGATTGAGGTTACACATAAGGCTTGATAATATATTTCACATTTCTCGATTGCCTGACCGATGGTGCGAATCAGATATAATGTAGAACAGCCTTTAAGCGAGCGTGATTCTTTGGTAACCTCATCCTCAATATTGATAAAACAATGGATCACACTATTTTATGAAATATCTCGATACCCACTTTCAACTCGACATCCTATACAGCTCGTTCAGCCTGAAAAGTAGCCGTTCCCGGTAAACAGCGGCCGGGAAGAAACATGATTGGTCGACAGCGTCATGGGTTCACAACATGATCTCAGAACGAGATTGGCGGTACGAAGGCGATCATGTTGACTTTTAAAGTATAACTAAAATGTCCTCCTAAGTTTATTTATTCCCTTCTAATTACCAATGGAATATCTAATTCCTTCAAATCATCGCTGAATTTTTCTCGTTAGCAAAATAATTATTTATGACGCTGTAGATACCTGTGTAGTGTACAACGTTTTCAGCGGCTACCTTCCTGCGGCTGTACCTGTCCTAAACTAGATGCAAGAGAAGAGATATTCAGGAAACATATGTGCAAATGCCTTAAGGTTAGCTATTCCTGAGCTACATCAACCATTCAAGTTTGAAGCTGTATAAACAACGGTTCGCACATCTACCACATTTTTCTGCAATGCATGTAAAAGTCCACCTAGCTCACCATACGGATAATTTTCCCTTGTTATTTCATGTGGAGCACCTTTCACCTTTCCTACCTTTCCGTCCCTCGATTTCTCTTTACTTCAAGAAGGGTAATGTGTCAATCGTACAAGTGGGTGCCGTTTGGATTCCATTTTTTTCTTGCTACTCCATGCGTTAGGCACCGAGCCCACACGGTTCATAGCTATCTTTATACACGCCAGGCTCTGTGCACGCAAGCTGCTGTCGCATTCTCATCAGAATTTGCCACCCTGCCAGATATGGCTTTATTTCATATCCTTACCCGTCGACAGTGTGACTCAGTTCGAGCGCTCGATGAAACAGTTAGTGCAATAATCAACCTCCTCGTACTGAATACGCTTCCAAGGTTTAGGGGTACTCTTAAAAAGAAACATGAAAAAGAAGACAACGAGTTGATAAATAATGAGCGCTGAGCTCCAGCCTTGTAAACCTGTAAGGTAAAGCAACTTAAGTACATCAGTTCATTGCATTCCACGTCGTAAGACAAAATGAAGCGAGGACATTGTTTTGTCACCCCGAATATCTGTCTACTTAATGTTAGCACTGCCGTGGCTACATCTCTAGAGTCAAACGTGACTGACAGAGTTAACTCTAAGCTTTTAATCTAGTTTAAGAAGTCGGTTTTTCCGAAAACACAGTGCGCAAACTTTAAATTTTTTTAATAAACTATTTTCGAAAGGATCTTTCGTAAGCACCGTATGTCATCATCGGTAAAAAGTGTTTTAACAGTAAGTACTTTAGCCAAATCACACTGCTATTACATGCAGCAACAAAGCATGGCGTGACATTATAGAAACGATGTTAGCTCAGTGTGCGAGAGCGAATTTCCCAACGCGCAGCACATTTCTATTAAGGCAATAATTACACATTACCCGCTACCTGAGTGCAGCCGCATAGAAAAGAAGAAGAAAAAAACTTGTCGTAAAAGCAGTGCCGAAAAAAACTGTTTAAAAAACAAAAAATCTGAAAAGGAATGGACTGCCTCCCATTGCCCGAAGTCACCTGTTATAGCATCACAGCAAGACGAAGATTTGTAGAAAGTTGTGCAGCTTCCGCCTTCTAGTGCCATGTGGTTAGATTGAGGTGGATGGTAACAAGTAATTAGTTTTTCGAAAAGCAAATAACATTAGCAGTTTTTCTCCAGCTCCATAAATTCTCTACGAAAACATACTTCCTACTTAAGTCCGCTCAATAATTCGACTTTAAACCGCCACCTTCTAGCCATTGTTTTTATCGCGTACAAGCCCCATGCAAAATTTTGTACTATAAGCAATAAGAAAAAGTTTCAAATTTCTTGATAGCAGCCCCAATATCACTATCTAGCTAAATACGCATCATAAAAGCAAGGCCTCCTAACTGGAGAGTATACTTTTTCCAGTCATCGAACTGCTGTTTTTGGAAAAAGATCTTAGAATAAAGAACACTTAGTTGAAGAAACCAAATGCACAAAACTAACAGTAGAGTAGCTCTTTAGTAAGCCGGCGAGTATATATCCTCATAATCTAGCATCGAAAGCGTCCAAATTTGTCGCCAGTATACTGACACCCTGCGTGTGCATGTTAGGCATATTCGTGCGTATTTCGCTCACGCTACTTCAACCCAGGGTGACACAGAAAGTGAAACACACAAAGGCCAGCATTCTTAGCGAGCGGCACTCAAGCGGACTGGAAACTTGTCTCTTCGTGTAAGAAAAAAAATCAAAACTGAAGGCGGCAGGGTGTTTTAAAACGTGTTCTCCTCCTCCCCTGTTCTCCGTATAAAAGTGCGCCCCCACTGACACCCATAGACCAAGACCGGAACTCGCCACAACGAACATGCTCGCTAAGGTAAGTCCTTCACTGCCAGCCAGCGGCCACCAACGGCGAAAAGCGGCTGGATTGGAACCCCAGCCACTTCTCGTTAGCGGCGGCGTTGGAGCGAACACGCGGTGCGCACATTCATGAATTTCCCTCGTAATACGCGTACCAACTCATCCGGAGTGGATTACGTGCCCTGTAAGCCGGGCGTCCGAAACAATGGAGGCTTGCGTCTAGATTTGAGAATAATTGGGACGGCCTCTTACTGCAAGTGACTTGCGCGTTGCGCCTCGTACACAGTCTTCTGAAGTTGAGAGCAAATTGGGGTCAACTGCCGGCGCCTTCACAAGTTCGCTCTTTTGGGGGGCAATTATACTTGGCTGACCTTTTCGTAGGCTTTGTCGCTGACTTCGCCGTCCTCGAATCTCCGGTAGTTAGTGGCTAGAGATTAAGATTACTGCTGACTGTTAAAGAGACCTTACCCGCGATACATTAGTGGTGCGGGGAGTCTACTCCAATTAGACTCAACTACACTCTGTTAAAGAGACCGCACTTTTTTACTTTGCAAATACTTGCACACTAAACAACGTAATGCTTTTATGACTTTCCACACTGTGAAGATTGAGAAAGGCAGCGCTGACTTTTCGTTACGTGTTAAAGGTAGACGTAGCAATAATTGGATTTACAAGACGGCTTTTTCCAACTTGCGGAACAGACGACTGGATTAATGGCGCAGTGTAGATTTCTCTTGCTTTGCTTTTGTCTGGTTACGTCAAGTTAGTCGCTGTTTAAGCTATATATATAGTCATTCGTTCTTTTTCTGCGCGTATATTTCGCAAGCTGCTCTTTTTTTTTTTTTTTTACTGGCTTGCTTGTAATGAAAAGCCATGTCATGGTCATGCCTCGCTCATGCCATGCTCATTATGCTGGCGCTTTCAAGGTGGTGTTAATCGACGCGATGCACCATTCTAACCCTGATTGACTGCGCTCTTTTCAGTTGACAGTCGTAATGGCCCTGGTGGCGCTAGCTGTCGCAGGAGGCTACGGTGGTCACGGAGGCACGAGCAAGACATACAGGAAACAAGACGTTAGTAATTTTTACTTATAACGCGTAAATACCTAATACTGAATGCCATTTGCATTTTGAAGTCTATTTGCTACAGATTCGATGTGCAGAAATTATTATTTTTATTTCTAGAGATAAAATGAAGCAGCTGTGGACGATATTCAAACAATGCTGTTCTTTCAAGCTTCCTTTAATAGTTTTCAGCTCCTCGTTACCCACTTTTTAACGTCAATGCAAACTACAAAAAAGACCTTAAATATTTAGAGCTGGATAAAACATACGTCTGCAGTTACTGCCACACTAAATTGCATCGTAGCATAAAGTAGTCCACTGGTAAATCATTTTCTGTTACTTAAATAAAACCCTGAGCAACCGGCGAAATTATAAGCTTAGGAAGTTTTACGCATCTTGCCTGTTTAATGAAGTTTGATACAAAAAAAATCTGATTCCGTTTCTTACTGTAAATCATAAGCGGGGCAAGATATGAAGCCGCGGAGCATACTTCATTGTTACCAACTGTTGTTTTGTTTATCATGCTATAAGTAAGCTTAAATAATTTGGACAGTATTCGGGGACATCAGCTGAGTGCGCACGCGCCGTCTCCACCTCCCCTTTCGCTCTTCCGCCAGGACTACGGCCGCTACGGCTTTGGCTATGACGTCGTGAACGGCTACGGCGCGGCCAACGGCCGCCACGAGAGTGGCTCGGCGTACGGGCCCGTGCACGGCTCGTACTACTTGGCCGACGCGGATGGGCGCCACCGCCGGGTGCACTATGTGGCCGACAAGCTGGGTTTCCGCGCCGTCATCAACACCAACGAACCGGGCACCAAGAGTAGCCTGCCCGCCGCCGCGCCGTACCACTCGGCGCACGGAAAAGCAGTGCCTGCCTACGGACACGGCTATTACGGTTAGGTCGTTGTTGCGGAAAACAGTATGTTTGAGCTAGGCACTAGAGAAGTGGCTTCGCAAGTGCAAACTGAAAAGGGTTCAAAGTGCCCATTTCTCTCTAAATAGCGGAAAATCAAGATAATAAGAATAGTGGTCTCAGTACTCACGCTTTCAATTATTTACCAGATATGAAGAACTGATCTTGTAAAATATGTAGCAAATGTGTACTGAACACAAGTGAACCATTCCCAAAAGGAGGAAACGACCACCGTGTGTAATTTTTATGCCTCACTAAATGCGTAGCAGTGGTTTGCTAAAGAATATTTTAATCTTCCTGTCCCTCGAAAGCAGTACCGTTCATGGGCGGTCTATCCTTCGTAGAATAACCGCTCGGAAATGCAAATGAAGCCATACAGCTCACCTATTCAAATACATCAATGAAAAGAACAGTAACAGCACCCTACAAATGATGTAAACAGAAAAATAAAAAGTTATTAAACGACGCGTTACATTTCAGTGGCTTCTTCAAATCCTATATTTTAGTTTTTCTCAAGTGTGCTTGCATACTGTTTTGTTTTTTTTTTCCTTCTTGTATCATTTTTTTCTTCAGTATGTAGGTAGTAGTGTGAGGTCTAATAATTGAGACCTGGCCATTGCCATTCATTACCACGACTCATCGCCATTTGGTATGGTGAGTAAGCATATTCAATGCTATAAGGAATGACGTTCGCTCAATGGTTTGCTCCAATATTTATTAACAATCAGCGCGCTGACTCTTACCTGCTCTCCAATACTCGCGGCACGAGCTGCTGCTGGTTTCTTCCTTAGAAGATCTAAAGAAAGAAAACTTCCCTTGTTTCTGCGACTGCAGCAAGCGCAGAAGCTTGGCAGGTGTAAGATTTAGTATTCACTAAATACAAACCTGATTCCCGCAAGGCCGTGGGTTTTCAAAAAAAAAACTTTATTTTCTTCAAAAGTAGGCAGGAAGCTCGTTCTTGTAATTTAATATACCGTATCTTTGCAGCTTCTCTGGAAAAATTGTGTCTAGTATTTATGTGCAGGATAAAAACGATCGTACCGAGCAGGCTAGAAAAGACCACGAGCAAAGAGAAAATGACTTCATGCAGTCTACTGTCTCCTAGTTATAAATCTCCCATAGCCTGAGTTGCTTCGGGACGTTAAACCCCACAAACCAAACCTAGTTATAAAGAAAACCTTTTGTAGCCTGCTATCACCGTATCCACTCACACTAGTTGTCATCTTCTGTTTTAGAGTAACGACTTTCTGAAAAGAGACTGAAAAATAGATAGAGGACAGTATCTAAGTTGACAAACATCATTATGTGAACAGGATAGTTCTTTCTAACTAAATAAGATGAAAAGGTGAAACGTAACAAAATCGTTCATTTATTATCTCTGTCCTCGCCCTTTGAGGGAAATGTGGCGACAGATCAAATGCATTTTATGTAGAGTATACAAAATCTAGTATCGAACAAATTGTTTAGTAAGCCACATAAAAAAGTAAGCCATTATCTGCCTAATCTGACAAAAATCGGAGATTGTATGAAAAACAGTGCGCTTGTACTGCAATGTCTTCCTTGCTTGACGCATCATTGAATGAATAAAAAATGAGCCACCGACCAAGCGAAATATTTGACTTCAAAGGATAATGTGAAATGTTTCTTTAGTGTCCTTGATATTCCAAATAGACGGTTAAAAAGTTACAACGAACTTGCAGCACTAATGGGAATACCGGTGAGAAAAGTCGGTAGCAAAAAAAAATAAAAGTAAAATATGGAGGTCTGATCCGTCCTAAGCCTACATTATTCCTCTACTGGGATGCACGCGTGCTGACAAATGTTCTGTTGCCCCCGCCCACCTCCCCCATTAAAACCTTCAGCTTCTGGGGGAGGTTAGTTTCAATCATGTGTGTACCTGTGCTGTCGCACTGGACAGCGAGTAATGGCATGGAGTAATTTAGGCAAGACGCATAGTTCATTCTGATTAAAGCAACGTGTCATGCAAAGATGCAATCAATGTAGGGTGCACCTGTATAACACTGGCACAAAACGGGTTGACAACAACTGTGACTCCATTTAGTACGCCCATGAATACTGACAAGCACTTTAATTTCTTAGCGTCCACATTAAGTCATCGCAGATGATGAGAGGAGCCTCCAGTGTCCACGCAATACGTGGGCTCAGATTCGCGCAATTCATAAAAACAGTGGCCATGAAATTTTTTACGTGTTTTGGGCGGTGTTTGACAAAATATACATTAACGTTATCACCAAATCTCGTTCGCTGACATCGCAATTTACGGCCCACATCTTCAGACATGACCTTTGGCCTTATTCAACATCTGCGGTGTCCTCAGCACTCGACATATTTTTTGTGCACCTTTCGCTAATAACGACGCCTGCAGCGTTAACCTCGTGCCGTTGGAAGAAGTTAACACAGATTGATTTGACGAGTGCAACAGGCTCGCCACTCTTGCTTGGATCGCGGAGATGGCGCAAGATGGCCCCACTTGTCCTGAAACATGGGCGAAAACGGCTGTCTACTGCGAGGCGACGGCAATCCTTGACGCCGGGATGCATGCGCTAGAAACTATTTCATAGTAACTTTCTTGTGCCTTATCAATGGGGCTATTGTAGATTAAATAAAAAAAGAACGTTCGAAGTGAGTGCTGCTTCCCTATAGGATCTTTTCATGTACGTTTTCAAATACTTCGACACACGATTATATTTGTAACTCCAACACTAAGGAAACTGTGATGGTCCTATAGCGCTTGGTTGACTGAACCATGAAGAACAATGGGAGGGGAAAATGGTAGCATCAAATCTATTCCTGCGTTAAAATTGTTTGTTGTGAAAAGAAATATACGATTTTTGATAGCGAAACTGTTGTGACAACAGCAGTTTCTGTAATCACGTCAGAATTTTGTGAAGTGAGAGCACAAAATTAGTACAGAACCACAGGCTACAGAAAAGTACTGCAGGAAATGTACGCCACTATGAGAAAGTACTGCAAAGCTACAGAAAAGTATGACGGTGCGACAGCACTACACAGTATTTTGGCGTATTTCTGAGGCGGTTCTGTACCGCTTTTTATTTTTGACTTAGATACTACTGGTCAGTCACTATGGCGTCGTAACTCGTGGGTTGAGGAAAACATATACAGCAGGACGTGCGTATAGTATCCACGTCTGTGCAGCATGCGTGCGTAGTCTCACAAGAATTTGCCACAGCCGCGCTTTCTATGGCAAAAACGAGTCAAACAAGTCTCCATATTTTAGCTAATTTCTTGAGACTGCCCGCAACCGTCAAAGGGAAAGCCAAGTGAACATAAATCACTGCTTCCGGTAATTCTTAATTGTCGTTGCGCCGTACTAAGGTGTGATTCCAATATATGAAATAATAATATTTAGCAATATTTAACCATGGGGTGTGGCAACGTTCAACAGATTTCGCTGCCAGCACGTCTCGCTACGTAGTGCCGGTGGCCGTTATTACTTGATGTGCCACTGAAGTTAGTTTCCTCGCCCATTTTCATCACTGTTATTTGCACTAAGTTCATATATGACTCGTTCCGCGCGTATAATTTTACAGCACGCTTTCCATCACGTTTCCTATTGTAATGCCAAGAAAGAAAGGAAAAGTTCAAAGTAATGTTTTGATTATCAGTATGCTCATTACAGGGCATTCAAGTATCGCAACACAGACACAAAAGAAAGAGGACACCACAGAAAGCTTCCGCATTAACGTCCCATGTTTGAGTGAATATCGCATATTCCTATTCCATGTTTCCTGTGTGGGCAGTCTGTTTAGAGTGTCACCGAACGCTGTAGTCCTCACGCTTCCAGCACAAAGACGTCTTCTCTCAATGCTAATAACTAGAATTCTGTCGAGTAAGGTTTCGTTTTTCCTCTGTCGGCATCGATCGTGTTCCTTAAATAAGCAATGAGATCTCTTTTACATTGGAGTACGAGTCCCCTGACGCGTCCAATTATTCCATTTTTTAAAGCTCACTATATGTTCACATGGTGTTTGCTTAATTAAGATCCTTCCTCTCCCTGCTTCCGCATACCATTTTTAAAATTAATGCTTCATTTTCGTAATCATTGGAGCTCCACATTTCACCAACCAGAAAAAAGTGGGTCGGAATGCGTTTTTATAACTGTATTTCTTGTTACATATACACACAAACCCTTACACATCCATATATCTGGTGCACTCCAAAGATAATTACCGCTGTCAGCGAAACATATCTCATGCGCCGAATTATTCCGCGAGCCTTGCAGCCTAGCGCTTTGAAAAAATATACATGGGCGTTCAAAATTATTTGGCACAGCCGTTCCTTTTGGAAGCTGGGAAAGATACGTCAGCGCGACATCTAAATGATTGCTATATGAGGCAAGACGAACAATATGAACAGAGTTTTAACAAAAACAAATTACAAAAATTAACAAATCTAAATATAAATATTTGTTGTTACAAATGAAAAGCTGATAGCTGGCAAATTAAACACAGATCCCGATTCTAAAGTATCGGTACAGCAGACTGATTCAAGCAACGTGTAAAACACGCGTTTGAAAACCCACTAAAATTGTACTTCATGCTTAGATAGCATTATAATGGCAAAGCTAGCTGCTTGCGCATGTTGTCCTGGAAACGACGTCAAGACCTCCCACGTAGTAGAACACGTGCTCCGTATAAGTGTTTCAGTATTAAATATTCCGACGAAGCGATTTGTTGAGAGTGCGAGGGGAGACAGCCAATTGGATCTATTTCGAAAGGTGTCATTCTCAGCTTGCATATCGAAGCACGAAGCGAATTTTGAGATGTAGAAAACTGGGCAAACAAAAATGAAAGTTGCTCAGCTTTGATATTGACGCTCCTCAGTTTCTCACAACATACATTTCCGCGAAAACTGAAAACAAATTACCGCCTTATAATCCACAGGTAAATATTATTCTTCTAATCACCAACCTCCACCACCCACATTGTGTCCGTTTTGCTCCAAAGCAGACCTGAATAGACCGCTCAGACATATGTCTCGTAGGCTCTACAGTGCAACTTTGTAACAGGGTGAAAAACCACACTTCATGTGTACCATCAAGATGTGTACCATCGCTGCAACACCGATCCGTCTCTAACTATCTAGAATCCCCCTTCACTAAAGTCCGACGATGAACATTCTGGGATTGTCGGTTCATCAGTATAGAACGGGGACCACCTGGCTTTCTGAGGCTAAAAAGCAGGCGATGCAGACCTTGGGCATAATCAGACGTATTGCTCCTAAATCCGGTGGCGCTCGCTCCCACATCGCATGGCATTTGGTGACAGCGGTTCTGCAGCCACGCTCCATTTATCAAGCATAGTTTCGGCACTTGACAACAGCTCAATGGGATCGTCTAGAAGCAGTTAAGAGACAGGCTTTGAGAACCATCACTTGTCTCCCCCGCATCACACCGGTCGTGGCACTACAAGAGAACGCTCGGCTCAACACATTAGATGAACTGGCACAGCAACACCGTGATGCTCGTAGCCTTAAGGCGGCCCTTTTGCACACACCGCGAGCGCTCCGGGCCTATGCTACATCGCGCACAATGTTGCCGCCGCCATCGCCATTTCTTGATTCATGGAATTTTGTTCAGCTGAGCGAAAACAAACCTACTGATATTCATCGACCAACCACATCGTATGCGACATCATCCCTTCGTGAAAGGATCACAGAAAGAGATACCAAGCTGCCCCAAGGCTCGATAATTATATATGTAGATGCCAGCATTGACAGATGTGAAAAGACAACTGCAGTTCATTGTCCTTGTAAGCCGGCACTTAATACTACATCTATATAACAAATTGCAGAATCTCCTTCTTCAGTATGTGCTGAGCTCGTTTCCGTCCAAGACGCGCTTCGCTCTGTATCGGACATAACCTTACCATCTACACTCAAAATTGTCATCCGCACCGACGCCCTTCAAGCAACACGTCTACTTCGACGCGTGAGCCGAAGCCCAAAAATGTGCCAGAATATACACCATTCGAATTGAGTGCGTCCAAAATGACCCATTCAGTTCGCAAAGCTATGCATTTTCTGCAACCTGACAGGTGACTCTACCCTCCTCAATGCCAGGCTTTCTTAGTACGGATGATGCCACTCTGCTTCTCACAAGAAAGAAGCACCTCCACAGCCGAACACGTGCCCTTGTTCAACCATGTGCGGTTACTCTCCCTAGCGGTCTTACCCGCGCAAAGGAGCAATTGCGCTAAGCAGCATCCGGGTCGGGGTTTCCCTCACACCTGTTGTAGCCCGGATATGGCCTCAATACCGATATTTATATCAACGTCGAGGATGTCCTGTCTGCAAGTCACATATCAACGAGTCAGATATATTCACCACTTGTTTTGGGTTTGCCCGGCACTGAAGCCGACGAGAATTCGGCATCTGGTAGCAGTGTGACCCTCGCCAAACAACTCATCTTATATTACTCCCTTATATTATTAAGTGTTGCGCTACAAATAATGCAACATTTGCTGTGGTGTCGCCTCATGGTAACCACAAAATTACGCACCAGTACGACCACACTCCCAGCTCCGCTCAATTTTGAGCTTTGAGCAATTTTGGCTGCAGTCCCGAAAATAGGAGAGGAAGCATTACGCGGAGTGCGAGGATCCGCAGGCCGAGTAATATATACCGACAGCTGATAAGCCCTCTCTATTAGGTGATCGTCGCAGCCGATCACCTCATGTTAAACTTCAACACGCTCTCGTAATAAGCATTGCATGATGTTGCCTTCACCAACATCTATCCATTCACAGTGGATCCGCAGACACCAGCATAACATTGCACTCAAGAGGTGCATTAACAGTGGAGACGTTTTGAGTAATGAACTTGGTCCACCTCAAACCTACATTGACCAATTAAAGAAAAACTGAAATCCAAGAATTCAGTTGTCTGCAGGCTCAAAGCCGACCTGGAATATCTTCAAAATAGACTTGGCCACACTCAATGGTTGTTTTTACAATCCAAATCCGAATTCACTTTATTTCCAACCTTCAAGTTGGATGTCCCCCAGGGAAAAAACTGTCACAGACAGCTTGACTGGGCTCTGGAGACCTACAGGCAGCATCTCGCAGTGGATTTCACAGCACAATCAAAAATGGATATGAACATGAGAGCAAAAGCAGTGCTTACATTTCCTAAAGAAACGTTTCGTTCTGAGAAACATCACACATATTAAGTCAAAATATTATTAAATATGAATGCACAGTCAATGATGGGACATTTTCGCACTATACTACTATGTTGTTTGGTAGAGTCAAACAATGTGTATATTTTATTTTCATTGTGCGTTTGATACATGGCATGGCACACCGCACGCCCCGTGCCATGCATATAGCCATAAAATGATTGGACCATGCCGTGGCGCGCTCCGGCTGTTATAATTTCAGCGCTCTGTCAAACAAAAGGAACACAGAAAATAAATACGTGGCTACAGGATCGCCTCTACTGCGGCTCCACTTGGTAATTTGGCGAGCAGGACCGTGTTTTATTGAAGCAAGCCAAGCGACAGGCCTGCTTGTAAGAAAAGACCCCCGTCAACTGCCTCGATTCGAAATGTCGCTTGTAGACGAAATCGCAATGCATATTTAATTCACTCCACCACCCTCCGTATGCAGCACAGTACTTTTGCTCCATAGGTACGTACACACATATGTCAAACACGACGAATCACGGTAATAATGGTGCATGCCTAGCACAGACGAACTGTCCATGTTCGAGCACTATTAAGGGTTGTGGTGGTGCAAGAACATTTATTGTGGGAACCAGGGTGCATTTCAAGGATTGAGGTGGTTCCTGATCCCGGCTGGTGTCTGTCAGGCCGTGCCTGGCTGCGACTGCTTCAGCTCAGTCAACCAGCATCTTTTGCTATTGAGGGTTCTATGCCTGCTCTGCCTCTCCGCGCACGCAAGCCTTCGCCGTAGCAGGAAGAAGCGTGGTTATGTAAGGCAGCCATGGCGGTTGCACGTAAGCCTTGCATGCAACGCTTTGGCGGGAGGGCTATAAACGGACAGGCCACGAAAAGGATCGAGCGTGGGGAACTGAAAGGCTTTGCTGCATGGGCCGTGGCACATGACGCAACTTTTCCGGCTAAGGCACCCATTGTACTCCTTTGGGAAGAAGGAATTGCCCTGTAGTAATAAAACAAAAAAGAAGCTGACCGAGCATCTGCTATAGTTGGCACGCCGGTCACCTGCGTCATCGGCATAAGCGGTCATAAGATATTGTAAAAGGGTGCATCGCGGAGAGTAGCGTGCGGCTGAATACACGCCCACATGTCACCGGCGGCAGCTCTGAAACGATGGCGAAACCGTGCCGTTGACAGTACTCACTCTGTGTGCGGTCTCGATTCTGTTCCTTTCCGTCGTTTTGAGTCCACCCCTCTTAGCGCATGACTGCTATAGTGTGCATCACGTGATTTCTGTGTGCACTCTTTGTTCCACGTCTTTAGACTTCTCGAATAGCGGAGAGTACCCACAAGCCGGGTCTGAGGACCTTGAATAGCAGTTGAAAATTTGCAGCTGTGTATTTGCTACGGCTGCAGGTTTGTAACTTGTCGAGCTTGTATACTTTCCTTTAACATGCATTGGTAAGCTCCATTCTAAGTTAAAATGAATTTTGAATCAGTGTACCCAACAAAGCAATAGCACATTGTGCAACCACAGTTCGTGCACTTAAAAAAGTAACACTAACTCGCTTTGTCGTTGATATCCAGTTTTTTACGTATACTTAACCATTCGGCAGTGTTTACGGTTATTTAAAATGTTCGTTATTTATTTATTGTATCCGTTATTTATTTAAAAGGGATCAGCGAGATGCATGGAAAAAATAACTAAACGTTATTTTCAGCATTGCAAAAAGGTTACCTTCTTGATTTAACTATATGATAGGCTGAGAAACTACAAAGAGTTCATGAATCACAGAAACCACTCAAGGATGTTTCCCCATTTAAAAAACAATGATCCACCATTTTCCGAAACATAACATATATTTCACCCTTTCATTAGCTATTGAGATAGCGCTGCGGCATCTTGACAGTAATCAAGACAAAAGGCGCGAGTTCGCTTAGCAAACAGTTTGTTTTAACGAAAACCAGTCCTAAAATATGAATAGTAAACTACAACTGCTTTTTGCACGCTATGAAATGTAACTGTGATAGCTAACGATATAAAACTCTCGAGAGTGGTTTTTCGAGCAGTGTGATGGCTGTCTTTTCACACGGTGTAAATGACAATATTTTGCCGCGTTCCTAATGAACCTCCGGCAGTTGCGGACTCACTATGCGGCAGGAAGGCAGGCTCTGCTCTCGCGGTTGGTATACTATATCAAAAATATAACAATAACTGGTGGCCATTTAAGCTTCTCGTTTACTGGTGTGCCGCGGCAGCGTTAGTGGCTTTCGTGGGAAGCATCTGCGGAGGCTAGTTGCAATACGTGCACTTGTCTGCTCACTTACTCCTCAATCCCTTAATTTGTGCTTGTAGTATCTCACATATGGACATTTAAATATTGTCATAAGCTACCAGATAACGTGGAAGAACGCCCGGCATGTATATATACACAAACATTTGATTTATGCATGCCCTATGAAGGTACCTACGTGGCCTAGAAATATAGAGTGTCTTAATGCAAGGATCAACGGATCACGATGGATTTCAGTGCCATTTCACAGAAATAAGAGTTGAGTTTGTGCTCTCGTGACGTGCTGCAACCTGCCTGGCAATCTGTGGCCGGTATTCTCCTCACAGCTACCACTTGCCAGAGGCAAGACAAAGTGGTTTCTCTCACAAGGCGATGGTACCACTTGTTTTTTGGAGTACGGGTCATTTAAACCTTCCATGTAAAAATGGAAACAGTGTAGCGCCTACAGACTCCGCTGTTGGATTTTTTTCTGATATCTAATGCTTTTGCATGTAGGTACAGGTACGAACGAGGCGAAAAACAAGGCGCCTGTGTACTATTTGATGTCAGGGCACATTAAAGAGCTCCGGGAAGTTGAAAGCCTGAGTCAGTTTTGAGGCGTTCAGCATTATGAACCAGCAAACATTAGGCGAACTACGCGGTTTTAAAGACACGGTTATAATAGTTTTATGGCTGGGCCCCTTGTACGCAACATCGCTCCGTTCCAAAAGATCTACTTTCGCGATCGATTTCATCTATGTGCTGAAAGGCAAACAGGTCGCCAAACATAACACAGCCCATAACAGTAGCTGCACCACCATAAACCATACTAACTGCCCGAAAAAAAATTGATAGCAGAAGAACATTTCAAAGTGTCTGCTATAGCTCTACTTGCAGTAGCTGGATTCTTTATTTTTTGCGCCGCGTCCTGTAAGAAGGACACAGGTGTACTATGAAAAGCTGCAAAAGGGACAATCAGCTGTGTCGCTCGCGTTGAGCCTCATGTGTCTTTAGCATGCCTTCCGTATGCTCCGAGTATTTGGCTGATATATTTGGCTGATATAGTAGGGGCTGTAAATATTCGCTAGTCTCGCTGGGGACAAGTCTAATCAGAGCTTCTGGCCTGTCAAACGAGTGCCACCCAAGAAATGAAAGTTTCCGCCGCCGTAGTGACTTCGTTCGATGATGGACTGGTAAGGCTGGAGAGATCAGCGAAGAGTAAGGTCAGAGCTTTCGGTGACGGCGGTGCTGCAGTTATCTGGGAGAAAGAAAAAAACACATAACGAGACAGTGAGGGAAGCAGTCAGGATAATAAACTTTATGCTACATTTTTTCACTGCTGACATTTTTAGTTATTTTCATTAGTCATACCTGCACAATTTAAATGCCGAAGAGGTTATAATAATTGTTTCTTGCGAATGAATTCCTAAAGATTCATGTGTGCAATGAAGCCCTCGTTGTAGTTTCTCTTGAAAAATGTTTTTGGAAGAAACTCTTTCCTGCAATTATGTATGAAGCGGTCTTATTATTTTCACATGTAATAAGCGTCTGAACAAAGAACACTTTAAGTTAGTAATACAGAACAAGAATTTTCGAGCCTGCTGAAATAAACTCGCTTGGTTGCACCTTGACCGCTTATCTTCTCTGTATGATACTACAGGTGTGTTATTCGTGGGTTTTCAAAAACTGTGCGTGAAATGCTGTTCTGAAAGCCGCCATAACATCCATAATCAAAAATTGCCCATAAAAAAAGAATATCGTTTAAACTCCTACGTGCCACAGAAGCAAATATATGGAACATGTGAAGTGTTACAACACTATGAAACATACTTGAAAGAACATGAAACGCCCACTGTATGGAGTTTTACGTCGCTGAATAAAGAAAAGGGTATTTGAGGAAATTCTGTGAATGGGGATGTCGTGTTGACGTCATATTCGCTCCTTGCACAGTTGCGGAGGCAAAGTTGCCGGCTACATTACTTTTCGTTTTACAAACCGCTTCGTAACACTTTTTTTTCCTTTCTTGTAGTACCTTCCGGTCAGTGAATGCAGCAACGCTTTTTTAATCCCTTCGCAGGCATCTTGAATATTCAGATGTTTGTGAGTTGCGATTCTATAAGGAGTCGCTACAGCACATGTGAGATCTGCCCGCCCACGTCTAGAAATGCGCGCATTTTGACTCTGTCTGTCCGAGGAAAAAGGGATTTCAATGGCTTAGCCGACGCCGAGTGTTCGGCCGCTAGAACATTTTCGTGCAAGCAACCAACCTCTTTGGTCCTCGTTTCCTGTAGACAGCGCTGCCGGGATGACACGAATGGGAAAATCGGCTATCGCCTTTTTACTGTTCACCTCTCAATATTTTGCTCTTGTTTCTTTATCCCAATTGTATACATTACAGAATATTGGGATATACATGTTATGCACAACTGGTGTGGGCAGGACTATCTGTTTAGGTCGCTGTTGGATACCCTGGTTGGGCTACATGCTTCAGAGCAGGCACAAAGGTCAAAAAAATTCAAATTTCACAGTGTTTACCAATCATCCGAATGACCCCCCAATAAAACTCAATGCTGATAGTAGCAGTAGAATTGTTTCCGAAAAAGTATGCCAACGTTCCTCAAGTTCCACATCGTCCGCGGTAAAACAGAAGATGAAACGAGAAAGAGGAAAACGAAATTATATGATGTAGGAATATATTGTTACGAAGCGGCAAGCCGATGAAGATAGGAGACAGAACATGACCGATGACGATGGTAGATGACGTTTAATCAATGTTCGCGGCGGGCCTATCGCGAGCGCTCCTGCCCGCGCCACTGCCCGCTTCTTCCTTGTCGTCCGTAACATGACCCGGGGCCACCGAGCGATCGTCCCGATCGTGGACGAGGAAGTTTAGCGATGTTAATGATTTTATGGCGTGATGATGGGCGTGTCTGGATGCTTGAAGAAGAAGAGGAAGAAGAAAGAATAGAACGGCTTGCCGGTACGATGTCTGATGCGTGGGTGATCCGCCTCCCTTGGAGCTGTCAACCATCCGTCACCAGAGTCCATGGGACCGATGGCTCGAGGTCACGTCGGGCAGCTTGGGCGGGGGTTGCGTGTTCGTGTCCATCGGTTCCTTCGGGTCGTTCGGGTCTTTCGAGTCCTTCATCTCGGTTCTGATTGGTCTGTTCTCCTTGTCTTCAGGTCCGGGCTGGGAGCTGGGCAGTGGTAGTTATTCAGGTCTGGGCTTGAAGGGCTGGGGCGAAGCTGCTCGGCGATGTCCCTGGGCCCTCGGTGATGGTTCCGGCTTGAAGATGGCGTCGATGCTCCAAGGCGAGGATGGGGATGTCGTACGCCGCACCTCCAACCAAATGTTACGAAGCGGCAAGCCGATGAAGACAGGAGACAGAACATGACCGATGACGATGGTAGATGACGTTTAATGAATGTTCGCGGGCCTAGCGCGAGCGCTCCTGCCCGCGCCACTGCCCGCTTCTTCTTCCTTGTCGTCCGTAACAATATTTTCACAAATTCGTAGTCATAAGGATGGTGGGAGAAAGTAGAAGTTTTCCACTCCTAATTTATTCTATGTGAAAAGAAAGGAACCCTTGCATATTTAATATCACATTGCGCAATGCTTCATTGCGCGCACGTAGTAACTCAACCCAGGAGCATATTGTTTGCGCTTTTCTAATGTACTTGGAGGTAGTTTTGTGTTTGTTGAATTGGCATATGATGAGAGTTATTTATCATCGTGCAATCGCCAGAAAAAGTTTGTAAGGAATCTGTAAATAACAAAACACGTTTTAGATATCCTGTCTTAACACTTTCGGCGCACTAAACCGCTTCACTATGCATACGTAATCCAAAGAATACTTACACATAACATTCGTTGTTCATGTAGCTGTGGTATATAAATATGTAAATCTATGGCATTGCATAATTTCCTTAGTAAAAACAAATTCGCTACAGCCGGATATGATTCTATGATTTTTCGAGTTCAGAAGATTTCTTACTCCTTTATTTGGGCAGCTCTTTAATTGAACGTTGATAGGACTCAAGTAGATTGCATCGCAGTACTGAAAACAGGGTCATATGCTTTTATAACGAGTGGTGTTGGAGCATCGCTATAATGTTAATTAAGAAGGACAAGGATGGCGATCTTGATCCTGACAGCAGCAGGAAAAAATAAACGCCGGAGACAAAATACTTGAAAATAGAATAAAAATTTAGTGCCGGATAAAAAGGGACAATAAAGCTGCTCCCGAAATAGGAAGTGCAAACGCCAAGAAAGCATCTCTGACATTAAATAAATATATATTCGAAAAAGTCAAAATTATTTGCGTGAAACGGAAATTGAAAATAGGTAGCGCCAAACCTAAAGACGGTGAAAAGGCATGAAAAATTATGTGAGAACAGTGGGGTGCGTCAAAAAGCAAGCCACTGTGCAGTGCTGTTACTAGATCATGCTGAACGGAGATACCAGCTGAGACAAAACGAAACTTTACGAATTAAATATGAAACATAAGCGCACTCCAGGACAGCCAGCAGCATTTACAGCATTATATTACACTAAAACAAATACAGCGTTCACCCCGTTGCACACAAAGGAAGGAATGTACCGTGAGCGCATTTCGGTATATGCTGAAGCAATTAGGTCAGACCTAGACGAGAAGTGGCACCCTGTTTGAAAACGAGCAAGTGGTTTCATCGTAATTCGCGAAACAATTATCTGCAAAAAGAAAAAGAAAATGTTGCAGGAATCTAGATACCAGAAATTTTGTACTAATAATGATTATTACGGGCCATGTTTTTTTCTTTCAGACGGCGATTCGACCCCTTTCTTTCTTGGAACTGCCGCTCTGTGATTCCGCATTGCAATTCTTGACAGTTGGAGCTGTTCCAAACCAGTATTATACTTCTATATAAGTATTGTAAGCACTGTGAGTGACCTTCATCTTCATCTCAGCGTAATCATCATCGGTCATCGGGTCGTGCGAAGAAGACGAAGTGTTGCTAAGCTGTGGCTAGTCGGTAGCTGCTGCTTCGGCCTACCTGAAGTAAAAAGGTGAATTTGCTGGTGCGTTCTTCTGCCTCACAAGTGGTGGAGGTGCCTCCTGATCCCAGCGTCCTCAACGCGGCACCCCCTGGAGCTCCGTTCCGGTCGTGTTCTTGGCGGCACATCAACCGCCATGGCGCAGTCAAATCCCACTGCTCTCACCGTTCCGGCGCCTGTAGCTACCGATGGGCATCCCACGGCTGCCCATGCCACCTCTGCACCACTGACGTCCCAAGGTGCACTTGCTCAGCACCATTTGACCCACCCAACTTGGTCAGTTACCTCACGTCAGCGCGACCCTCCGGTTTTCGCCGGTCTCCGCGGTGACGACGTCGAAGACTGGCTACAACAGTACGATCGGGTGAGCGCTTTTAACGGTTGGGACGCTTCTATGAAGCTACTCAACGTCTCATTCTACCTGAGTGACGTGGCTAAGACGTGGTTCCTCAACCATGAGGACGCCATTCCTGACTGGCCTCAATTCACGACACAGATCCGCCAGATATTTGGAACTGTTGGTGCTGGTCCGGCCTCTTTTCAAAAGAAGCTAGAGACCCGTGTGCAGCTTCCAGGAGAGACATACACATCCTACATTGAGGACGTACTCGCCCTTTGCCGGCGAGTTAACAATGGCATGGTCGAGGCTGAACGTGTCGGACATATTTTAAAAGGAATTGGCTCTTTTGCCTACGCAGCTCTAGCTGCCCAAAATCCCGTCACGGTGGCAGACATTCGTGCCACTTGCCAGCGACTTGACTATCTACAGTCGCGCCGCCTCAACAACACCTGGGATCCGAGCCAAATTCCCGAAACTGATCTGCGCACCATCATACGATCTATAATACGGGAAGAGCTCCACAATGATATTTCGTCGGTTCCTGCCTTCTCACGCCCACCTGCTCAATCTACTTTGTTGCGTGGCATTATCAAGGAGGAGCTTACTTCACTCAATCGTCCCATGGCTACAGAACCACCAGCCCCTCCCTACGTTCCGACGTATGCTGAAGTCACTGCGGCTCCTCCTCCTTGTCCTCCTGTCCATCACGCGCCTGTCCCACCCAGCCTCGCCGCCCTGTCCCCGCGACCACCGGTGTATGGTAATTGGCGGCCTCTCCCACCTCGTCCAGTATGTTTCTACTGCGGAATCCGCGGCCATGTAACACGCGTTTGTCGCCGACGACTGCGAGATGAGCGTGCGAGCTATGGGTACGTTCGACGTGACGACGCCTACCAGCTTCCTCCTCGCCAGTACTACACCGATAATGACCTCCGTCCCTCTTCCTCCCCGTCGACTTCTCCTGACCGGTCTAGGACAGCACGGTCATCGCGTCGTCGCTCCCCGTCACCCTTTCGCCGGACTTCGTCGCCCCTTCGCCCTCCATCTTCAGCTTCTGCCCGCCAAACGGAAAACTAACCTGTGCAGTTTCCGGAGGTAAAACTGCACCGCCTGTCGTCGCTCCAATTCCTCCTCTGCTCCCATCAAACATGTTGACTGTATTCCTTGAGGGACATGAACTGGAAGCTTTAATTGATACCGGCGCCGCTATTTCTATTATGAAACTTGACTTGTGTTTAAAACTGCGAAAAGTGCGCACACCTTATACCGGTCCTCCTTTACGTGCTGCAAATGGACAAAATATTAACCCTTGTGGAGCGTGTACAGCCCGAGTCACCATTGATGGCATCTTGCACTTCATTGAGTTTGCTGTCCTATCCTCCTGTGTCCATCAACTCATCTTCGGCTGGGATTTCCTCCAAAACGCCTCAGCAGTCATTACGTGTTCCCCTCCCACTATTGAAGTCACTGAATGCAACATTCTTGCCGATAGAGAACCACTTTCTTCCCGTGTAGTTATGCTTGCCGATCACGTCCTCTATCCGGGCAACGAAGATATTCTATCTGTGACTTCTGACGCCGTCACCGATGGCGACGTCCTGATTACACCCAGCCCTCGTCTCCTGTCAAGAGGTATTATCATCATCGTGTCCCTTCTTCGCTTCTCCAGCGGTTCTTCTCTTCTCGCCGCATTCAACACCACATCAGAGCCCATTCTTCTGCGACGCGACTCTACTGTTGCATCAATTGCTTCCGCCCAGCCTGTCACACTTCTTCCCATTTCCACCTCCGATCGCTCTGATTCATCCCCTGCCTCGCTCAGTGCAGCACTTCGCCACACGATCAGCACCGACCTGACAACAGACCAGACAGACGCATTGCTCGCTGTATTGAACAAGCACGCAGACTCGTTCGACGTCAATTCCGGCACACTGGGTCAAACCGCTGCAGCAACGCATCGCATACTCACCGACGGATCAAGCATAGTTAGACGCCGGCCTTATCGTGTTTCTCCAACCGAGCGCAAAGTTATTCAGGAAAATGTTGCTGACATGCTTGCACGCAACATCATACGCCCATCGTCTAGTTCCTGGTCATCGCCTGTTGTGCTAGTGCAAAAAAAAGACGGTTCGGTTCGTTTTTGTGTAGATTACCGTGCTCTAAACAGAATAACTCGTAAGGATGTGTATCCCCTCCCTCGAATTGACGACGCCCTCGATTGTTTGCAAGGTGCCCAATTTTTCTCCAGCCTTGACTTAAGATCAGGCTACTGGCAGATCCCCATGAATGAAGATGATAAAGAGAAGACCGCCTTTGCAACACCGGACGGTTTATACGAATTCAATGTAATGCCTTTTGGACTCTGCAACGCTCCTGCTACATTCGAGCGTATGATTGACACAGTTCTCCGCGGCCTCAAATGGAAAACATGTCTCTGTTACTTAGATGACATCGTCATTTTTTCTTCGTCATTTCCTGATCACCTTACTCGTCTCGATGAAGTTTTGACAGCACTTTCCAGCGCTGGCCTACAGCTAAACACGAAGAAATGCCGCTTTGCATCAAAATCCATTAAAGTTCTTGGCCATCTCGTAAGCAGCGAAGGAATTAAGCCTGACCCTGAAAAAATCGCTGCTGCGCTGCACTTTCCCCGTCCAACTCGGGTCAAAGATCTCCGCAGTTTCCTCGGCTTGGCATCATACTTCCGCAGATTCATCCGCAATTTCGCCTCTATTGCCTCACCTTTACATGCGCTTCTTCACAACGACACGCCTTTCATCTGGTCTCCTGCTTGCGAAGAAGCATTTGAAACTCTGAAGCGTGCTCTGACTTCGGGTCCCGTCCTCTGCCATTTTGATGATAAAGCACCGACAATTTTGCACACCGACGCCAGTAGCCATGGCATTGGCGCTGTCCTTCTGCAACGCCAAAACACCTCTACAGAAAATGTTGTTGCCTATGCGAGCCGAACTCTGACTTCAGCGGAACAAAACTACACTATTACCGAACAAGAATGTCTCGCCGTCGTCTGGGCTGTTCAGAAGTTTCGTCCTTACCTGTACGGCCGTCACTTCACAGTCGTCACTGACCACCACGCCCTATGCTGGTTATCCACTTTGAAAAATCTGTCCGGTCGTCTCGGGCGGTGGATCCTCCGCCTTCAAGAGTACGACTTTACTGTCACTTACAAATCGGGCAAGAAGCACAAGGACGCCGACGCTCTCTCTCGTTGCCCTATTGCTTTGCCGTCGCAACCCATGTCCTCGCATTCCTCTCCTGTCCCAACGGAGTCAAGCCATTTAAACCCTACAGTTATGCAGTCTTTGAGCGCCGCCTCTATTGCTCCCATGCCAGATATACACTGCAATCTTGCTCACCACCAGAGTGCTGACCCTTACTGTCAAAAGCTGATTGATAGTCTCAGCGGTGTTATTAGACCTCCAAATGCCCGTCTCCGTCGTCGGCTCAAAAATTTCAAGTTACAGGATGGCACATTATTTTGGCACAACTACAGCCCACTGGGCCACACATGGGTTCCCGTAATTCCTTCTTCCCTGCGTCCTCAAGTTCTACAAGCCTTTCACGACGACCCCACCGCAGGTCACCTTGGGTACCACAAAACCTACGACCGCATCAAACGTCGTTTCTTCTGGCCTGGCCTTTCAACCTCAGTATTAAAATACGTAGCGTCTTGCATCCCTTGTCAACGACGCAAGCGGTCTACGTCGCCTCCTGCCGGTCTCTTGCAACCTCTCCCATGTCCTTCCACACCTTTCGAAGTCGTCGGAATCGACTTGTATGGACCCCTGCCCTTGACTCCAGCTGGCAACCGCTGGGTCGTTACTGCCGTTGACCACCTCACCCGATACGCTGAAACCGCAGCACTTCCTTCCGGCTCCGCTTCTGAAATCGCCAACTTCTTCCTCCACACCATACTTCTTCGCCACGGCGCCCCTCGCCTCCTTCTTAGCGATCGTGGCAAGTCGTTCCTCTCCACCGTCCTCGCCGCAGTGCTTAATGCTTCAGGCACGGTGCATAAAACTACATCTCCTTACCACCCTCAGACCAATGGCCTCACAGAACGCTTTCATCGCACCCTTTCTGATATGCTATCCACCTACATTCACCCTCAGCACAACAACTGGGACTCTTTACTCCCCTTTGTAACCTTCGCCTACAACACTGCCGTTCAACGAACCACCACCTACTCTCCGTTTTTTCTTGTTTATGCCCGCCATCCTACCTTCTCCCTCGAAGCATCTTTCTTCACAGCTTCTACTCCTTCTGCCGCGCCTTCCCACGAACAGTTCGTGTCTCGTATCGCCCACTGCCGTGATCGTGCCCGCCTTCAAACTGAAGCCACTCAAGCTTCCAGGAAAAGCACGTATGATGCGACTCATCGCTCAGTGTCTTTCCGCCCTGGAGACGAAGTGCTACTCTGGACACCTACTCGCATCCCCGGCCTGTGTGAAAAGTTTCTGAGCCGTTTTATTGGCCCGTACACGGTTCTGGAACAAACTTCCCCTGTAAACTATCTCATCACACCTGCATCGCCTGTTCGCGATCGTCGGTGTCGCGGCACCGAGATTGTGCACGTGTCGCGCTTGAAACCCTTTAACCGCCGACCTTAAGATTTAATTTGCGACCAGGATGGTCGCTTTCGTTCGGGAGGGGGAATGTTGTAAGCACTGTGAGTGACCTTCATCTTCATCTCAGCGTAATCATCATCGGTCATCGGGTCGTGCGAAGAAGACGAAGTGTTGCTAAGCTGTGGCTAGTCGGTAGCTGCTGCTTCGGCCTACCTGAAGTAAAAAGGTGAATTTGCTGGTGCGTTCTTCTGCCTCACAGTATCTCTAATCACAACGCGGACAATAATATTACGCGACAATGTTTGGATAAAATGTTGCACCAATATAGTTCTGAAAAATTAGATTCAGAATGGTGTTTGTGTCGTCGATAATGTCCACTAAATGTTTTGCTTAACCATAAATGAAAATTCGTGCGATAGCGCTTACAGCCGTTGGAGAGCTTTGGAGATGACACGCGGCAATCGTCTGTGACAATGTGAAACATTGACTGAACTGCCGCGGCTACAAATATCGCAGTTAAATCCAGTAACAACGCTTTGCATCAACAAAGGAATATGATGCGTTAACATTTAACAAGATCGTTAACATCAAACCTGAGAAGATCATTTTTGCGGCGTTATAAAATAACAGTACAGCAAAGGTCGCAACATAAGAACATAGGATTAACTTCTGTAGTGTTCCTATCCACACACAAATTCGAGGTATTAGGAGAGCGGGCTTAGCGGTGCATATATCCTCAACAAGAAAATCAAGAATATCGACGTCCTTTAATTAATACATGAAGTTTGCACATAGTGCAAAAATATATAGCACTAAATAGCTGTGTTGGTGAATTAGTAAACTATATATTGAGCGACAACCCGGGAAACTACTTTTATCGCTGTTACAGGAGTGAGCAGCAAAAGCGATGACATACGGTCATTAAACCTCTGTTTAGGCTATTATGTTTCTTCTTCTGTGATCAGCGCAATTTATTATGATTCCCAGTAGGAGAACAGAAGCATTATAGTTACTGCTATGCCAAGAACGAAATCACAACGAAAATATTCCTTATCAAAAATAAAAACTGTTGCAAATAAACTCGCCTGAAAGCTAATTAGCAGTACCAACAATATAAAACTACAGGAAGTACTGCTATTTATTTGGCAGCTCCAGCCCCACTGGTGATCGGTAAGTTTCCCAGAAGAGAGCTACAAAGTATAGGGATGCTTGCCACTACACTTTAAACAATTCATATTTAGGTTAACTAACCATAAACGAGGAATGTCTTCACTGTT
Organism: Amblyomma maculatum; assembly: GCF_055883805.1. Classification (NCBI taxonomy): domain Eukaryota; kingdom Metazoa; phylum Arthropoda; class Arachnida; order Ixodida; family Ixodidae; genus Amblyomma; species Amblyomma maculatum. The sequence continues at coordinate 111,330,885 of NC_139345.1, read as the reverse complement.
ATTTTAAATTCAAAGTCAATAAGGAACAGCATAATTGTTATGGTTTAATTATATTCAAAATTAAATCAATGTGTTGCTAAATATGTTCATAAAAATCACGATAATGTAATTTTATTGCATTACATAAAACAGTTGTAATGATTTCAGATATAACGTTCCAACAGTCGCCAAAAGAAAAATGTTAAAACAACCTATAAAATATTTTCTTGCCTTCGGCATGCAAAACGACATAGTAAAGTGTTGCCAAAGTATTAATGGCAAAATCACCCTTAAAATATTTTTTTGCCTTCACATACAAAAAGCCAAAGTAAAGATAAAAAATTAGACATTAATGTCTCTCGTTGGAAGTCACATATTCTTTGGCCTTCATGCCAAGATTCTACCCTGAAAAGTGTTCCTACAACCCTCTTCCTTGGTACAGCATGACTTGCTAACGCAAACAGAGCAGAAGCGTGACTTAACTCTTTCATACTTTTCGAAGCAAAGACGATCGAGCTGGAGAACCCAGAGCTGTCTCCATCTGCTCAAATGGCCGAGGCAGGCTACATTTTCAATGGTTGCAGAAACGTAAATTGGCACCTAACGTTAAGAATGTTCATTGGTAATGGGGCAGTTAACGTCTGTATTCTATATAAATCTGAGTGAACGTGTTAGATGATCACGTGTTAAATAGTAAATACACTAAATAGGATGTCACAATCAAGCCAGTAGCCAATAATGCTGTCGTCTCATAACTTTAAAGTTTGAGGCATCGTCATTATCAACTGTATTATCCAGAGTATAACTACTGCTGGGTGAAGGCCTCTTCCATATTACTGCAACTAACCCGGTCCTTTGCTAGCTACATCCACATAAGCCCTGAGAGCTTCCTAATATGCTCCGCCAACCTAACTTACTGCACCCCCTGCTACGCTTTCTTTTCCTTGGAATCCAATTTGTCACCTTTTGCGACCATCGGTTATCCTCTCTTCGCCCTACATGCACTGCCCATGCCAATTTCTTCTTCTTGATATCCACTAGAATTTCATTAAATCGAGTTTTTTCTCGGACCCACTTTAACAGCATTCTATCTATTAACGGTGCACGCATCATTTTCCGTTACATAGGTCTCTGCGTTGTCGTCAGCTTAAGTAGAACTTTATGGTTGGTCTCCACGTCTCAACCCCATTAGTGAGTACAGGAAGATGCAACTGTTGTACATTTTCTTGATCGAAACTCGAAATCGGTAAGGTGCTAGTCCTAACCGGCGAGCACTTGTGAAATGCACTTTATCCTAATCTTATTCCCCTCGTTATTTTCCAGTCAGTGTCTGGATCTGCGGTCATTACGTGTCCTAACTAAAAATATTCGCCTAGCACTTCCATTGTTCCTCTAACTATTGTAAACTGTTGTTTCGTTCCTAGGCTGCTGCAGCCTTATCTTAGCCTTCAGCATAATAATGTTCAGGCCTTCCATTTTCCTTTTCAGGTGTAGACCATCATTCAATTTTTACAATTCCTCTCCTGAGCAACTTAGCAAGGCATTGTCGACAGCGAATCGCAGATTACAAAGATATTCTCCCTCCATCATTATTCCTAACTGCTCCCTTTCGAAGTCCCTGTATACTTCATCTAAGCAAACTGTGAATACTACTGGGGAGATAGTGTCTCCCTGTATAAGGTAAAGCTTAGTGCTACCTCTTCTATCCAATTCTATTTGTTTACGGTGATTCCATCAGCACCAAAAGCTATTGTACTTTCCCAAAAAACTCTAATTAGGTGTATGAATATGTCAATAATTAAGCTGGATATTCTGGTAAATACTCCAATGATGATTAACCTTCTCCTGTGTATACCTTAGAAAAACCCTTAGAAGTTTCCTTTTTCCTGCGCGTGCCTCAGCTAAAGATTGCGCTCGGGCATACTGAGAGGTCATTCAACGCAGTCTAGAAATGCCTCACACGCCACTTCAAAAACAACGACCTCAACTCACTGTTGTTTTACATAAAAAAAGTGCCTTACTTATAAAATCACCGCAGCGAGAAGAACATCAACACGGTGTAGTTATATAATGCCTAAGGAGACACCTAATCAGACGCTTATCAGCTCTTGGGCAAGACGGGGTCGACTGCAGATGATCAGGTATCGATCTTTCGGCGAGGAAAATCGCATCAGCTGAAAGACTGGGGCAGAGTACAATGACTCCACATGTATCTGATTGCAAATGTAGCCTGTGTGCCTAATGCATGGGAACGAGAACAGACAGCCGCAAAAAGCAGTCATCATCAACTGACGTCTCCAGTGTAACCTCGGGTTAGTGGCCCGCATGACCTCAACGACCTCGTTTCTCCAAGCTTCTTCGGCAAGTCGTGCAAATCTTAGATTATTCGTGACAGCGTACATCATCGCATACGACTACGCAAGAGAATTATATCAGTTCTGAAAAAAGCACACTATCAAAGGTCATAGCACTATACTGCGGCTGCTCTAATAAAATCATGGGGAACATTTTAGGTCTACTTTTAGGGGCATGAGTTAAGACATTCAACTACTACATTGTCTGGCTAGAAGCCGTGTATATCATGAGAGTGCAATAATCACATGAGAAAAAAATAGGGGTATGGTTTAAGCTTCTTCTGAGTAGTACTACAGATGACATGGCGTCTTTGAAAATGGGTTATAGGTCCATAAAGGTTTGTTCAAATTTCTCGTTTAAAATATTTACATTTTGTTCACTATTATTTCTGTATCATCAACGTACATACAAAACACACGTTAGTAAGTCACACGCACCACAATGTGTTCAATAGGAACCCTTCAAACTTGCTCGCTGAAGGCTGCAGTTAGTGTGAAACGACTACTTCACGACTTCTAATCGGCCAATATATTCGCGCGTTGAAAAATAGGCATGCGCTGTCAACTCGGGCTTCGCCATTAGGAGATAAGAATACAATATTCCATTAGCTTTGAATCCTCAGCTAGATAAGTTCTTATCGCGTGGTTAAAGCTGGACTTTGCGTCGATCATAGCAACATGGATAGCATTCATCATGCTCCTCCTCACGAGCGTACCTCCCGCAGGTGATCGTGAGAAGACAGCGGCAACGTCATTTACCGATATAAACTATGGCATATAAGTACTTTCTCATGTTATATTAGATATATCCAAGTTAAACTTCTGCTTTTAATAAATTTACTTTGTATCAGTAATGGTTACGTAATAATGTCCGACGTTTTTCACCATTAAATAAGCAAAGAAGGAAAACTATTTTGGTTTCTCTACATCAATAAGGTTTTTCAGAAAAAGCGCGTGCGCAGCTCAATCCGCGCATACTAAAACACGGACTTGGTAAGGTTTAATTCATTTTACTGCTTTCATCAATCTCGAGTGACGTCAATTCAAAACCAGAACATCACTAAATACGAATGTTGGGGCGGACGGAGGAGGTGCTTCAGACGTATTGCTTTGTAGGTGTTTTGTGGAAGTAGGAGCTCGACGGCTGTTCGTTTGTTTTGTGTGTGGAGGGAAATGATCTATCACCGCATGCACTTCTTGCTGGGGTTGACCGCTTGCTTTTATCTTTGCCCACACCCGTTGCCAAACTCCCCTTCTTCTCAAACCTACAGGACACGGTTGGAAGTTTCGCCAGCTTCGCTCGAAGGAATAAGCTCTTCTAGTGGAAGCCCAAAACGCATATAGATTTCTGAGAAGGAAGAGGTGCCATATCAAATAGCCTACGCAGCTGCAAGTAGGGGTTGTTAGCCTTCTGTTTTCTTAGTTTGCAGGCAAATGCTCAAGGAAACTTATGAACTTCACATGATTGCATGAGTGTCGTGATCATAGGATAAGGGGTGTTGGGGGTCGGTATTATCTCACCTGACTTCCACACCTATCAAATATTTCGTTTCATTTCACCGTAATGTGTGCGGCCCAGTGTACCTGTGAATGATATTGATCCAGCCATGACCAAAATCCACGTTTTTAAACTACATGTATTTATTGTTTCAGATAAGGGTCGCAAACACTGCCGTAAACATTTAGAGACCTATAATGCCCACGCGATGTTTACTTGTATGATGCTCAGGCTGCGGAAATAGCTGAAGGCTTCTCATGCCCCATCATGAAGGCTTCATTCGGGTGCTTAGGTGGTAGCACCGCAAATCTGTGGTGATCACGGGAATGTGACAACACATGACGAAAACATGGCAGCTGTGGACCTAGTTCTGGTCAAATTAGTGTGTCGTCAAAACATGAGTATTTAATGGTTCAAACCTATTTTCACGGAAATAAGCAAAAACCACGAGAGTTTGTGATTTCTCAGAACATATGCGCAGCCAATGTCATCATGGGATTCGTTTTACCTGTGCAACTGAACACATTAACGTGTTTAAAGTGTTTTCTTTTATTATGTTGTGAATTGCGTCAGGACGTAAAAGAATATGTAAAAAGAAAAAAGTACTATTGAATGAAAGAAGAAAAGGTTGGCCGATACGATAAAGTCCAAGAGAGAACTATGATGTGCTCCTTGCGTCCATGTAATAAAAGAGTGAGTGGGTAGTTTTATAATCATAGGAGCTGGCACGAAGGCCTATTCAAAGGAGAGGGATAGTAGGGTCAGGGAGGTCACATTATAGTGTCAATGCCTGCCTCACGTGCAAACTCCCGGAGGGATAGCAGCGTGGGTCGACCCGAGCGTGCTCGTTGTTCGGTGTTGCCCAATCGCTGAATGTGGTCACATGGCCTTTAGTTGTGGTTTTCTGATGTTGTGGTAGCCAGGGCAGTCCTACAACACATGTTGCACCGTTGGGCGGGCGTTCATGTTGTATTTTCTTCATATAACTGCAGCTAAATTTTCGTCCTTGTAATCTTGCCGATCTTCTGGCTCAGCTGTGAGGTCAGGGCGCCTAGGCTTTGAATTCAACAGCCATTTAGCAATCACATCTGCAGCGAGTGCGTAGCTTGTGCGCGTTCTATGTACGAGAACTTGGGAACCACGGAGAAGTCCAGGTTGCAGGGGGTTCGAATTAATAGGAGTCTGCGCGTCGAGGGCCGCCGTATTTCTTATCAGGCCTCGCTGACACGTGCGATCAGGTCGAGGTCATCCGTTGCAGGCCGGACTGGGTGACGGAGCAGTCGTCGTAAAATATCTCGCTCGCCGACACGTGCGCAGCCTCGTTACCGACACCGCACATGTGTCCTGATAACAGTCTACTCTCACCTTCAAACCATGGTCTCGAGAGTACGTGGCTGCAAGTTTTGATGTTGTTAATGTTGCGCTGATTCCTGGTGTGCCTCCAAGGCGTTTCAGGGCTGCTCGTCTGTCGGTATAGATTACTCGACCTCCGCATGCGCGCAGTCCACTTAATGATTTCTCTCTTATTTTCTGGACTGCGGTCAAAATCACTGAAAGCTCAATTTGATCAAAGCTGGCTGTTTGGTCGTAACGGTGCGCATAGGTCGGCGGAATTACTCATGAGTCGACTCACTCGGGCTCACTCAGGCTCACACACAATTCATGATTTGAGTCGTGTGTGCGTATGCACTCACACACACTGAGATCGTGACCTGAGCCGAGAAGTTCGGACTTACACTCAGATCATGATCTGAATCGTGAGTACGGACTCACACTCAAATTATTATCTGAGTTCGAGTGAGTCCGGGCTCACATCTAGATCATGGTCTTAGTCGTGAGTGAGTCCGGACTAACACTCTGATTGCGATCTGAGTCGTGAGTCTGGACTCACATTTAGATCATGATCTGAGTCGTGACTGAGTCCGGACTCGCATTCAGGTTATGATCTGAGTCGTACTGAGTCCGACCTAGAAAGTTCCTATGAAACCAAGTGAATTCTTGCTCAGAGGTTGAGGAATGATGATTTGAAATAATCGAGTGAGTAATGGACACAAGTCGCTAATTAGATAAAAGCGGACTTGAATTTCCTGTGTAATTCTAATAATAAATAAGCTTCCTGGTGAGCTGATGATGTAGAGCAATTTCATTCTTTTTTATTACGCATATATTTTGACTATGGCGAATAATGCAAGTTAATCGAACATTTGTTCTCGTTTGCGTGTTTTATTGCGGTGGCTATATAGTTCTTCCTTTGCTGTTTATTTATCTCGGAATATATCGCAAATTATTTTACCGGTTAGCTGCTCATTGGTGCGCAGCGATGCGAAAGAGCCAAGCTAGCAGTGCATAGCTAATAATATCAGGCTAAGGAAGTTCGAAAATACCATTGTGTAACCACATTTTTTAGCGTTCTTTCTTATTGCGAAAGAAGTCAGGCTCCCCACCAGAGACCAAGAAACTTGTCCGATATTTCTTTTTGTGTGCCATTGCTCTAATTGGCTAGGCTGTTTGAGGAGGTCTCAAATACGAGCCTACGTACGTGGGTAATTTAAACGCATTCCGGTAAAGCTGAAATTTTGACTCATTCGATTAGGTCCAAAACTAGTCCAACATAATTCGCCTACGGCGACCACGATGGTGACCTCCATGGCCAACTTACATTTTGCCCACCCACCGCCGAAATTTGATCTGTTCAATTTAATGTGACTATGGCGAACAAGATGGTGCCCTCCAAATTTGACCGAGCCCACCCTCAAATTTGGTCCACTCACCCCAGTAGATTGACCTCGGCCGATTTCGGACCAAAATAAACGTACAATACAATTCGATTACGGCGAATACGATAGTGACCTCCAAGTTATGGTTTGGGTCACGCACGGTTTACCAAGTCTCAAAATTTGATTTTGGCCAATTTGCATCAAACGCGATCAGTTCCTAATTGCATTGACCATCCTGGACACTATGGTTATCTATAAAGTTGGGCATCACCATTTCCAGAATTTGGCCCAGGTCTCCTTTGAAGTTTCACCTTTACTACTGGTATCATCAAACCGTTAATGACTGTGCCCGATTAGAGGGCTACCACCAAATCGCCCATAGCCATTTCCAAAATTTGGCCCGTGCTATAGCTAAAAAGACCGTGCTGTCGTACTATAATTACCTTAAAAGAGATAATCCCTACCATATTTTTCCTTTTAACGCAACATTTCAACTCGTTCATTACTGAAGAAAACAGTCTAATCATGCAAGGTTACACAATTTGTTTCTATTTATTTCCCGCGTTTTTCTTTGTACCGCCTTCCGCCTACCTATACAAGCTTTAGGACAGTCACTCGTTGCTTGTCGAGAGTGGAAATGAGTGAGTCCATGATGAGTGAGTCCCGATGAGTCGAAATGAATGAGCAGTAATGAGTCAGTCCAGATAAGTCTTAGTTGAGATAAGTCGTGAGTCGAAGTAAGCGAGCGCAGATGAGTCGTGAGTCAAAAATGAGCGAGTCGAGATGAGTGAGTTCAAATGAGTCGTGAGTTGAAATGAGTGATTGAGCCCAGATTAGTTATGAGTCTGAGTGAGCCCGAGTGAATCGCCATCATGCGTGAGTTTGAGTTCATGAGTCTGAGTGAGCCCGAGTGAGTCGCCAGCTTGAGTGATTTTGAGTTCATGAGTGTGAGTGAGTCCGGGCCTTGTGAGTCTGAGTGAGAGTAAGCCCGCAGATAGACCAAGTTTTTCTGAGTAAGCCTGAGTGAGCACACGTGATTTTGCCGACCTATGCCGGTGCGTAATTTTGTGGTTACCTTGAGGCGACAACACAGCAAATGTTGCGTGATTTGTCGCGCAACACTTAATAATATAAGAAGATAGTAATATAAGATGAGTTGTTTGGCGAGGGACACACTTTTGCCAGATGCTGAATTGTCGGTTTCAGCGCCGAGCAAACCCACCAGTAGTGAATATCTGCCTCAGTATTCTCGGACTTGCCGACCGTCTGCCTAAGAGTGGATATAAATATCGAAAATTAGGCCACGCTTAAGTAACAGCCGGAGTGAGGGCAACCCCGGCCCGGATCCTCCGAAGCGCGACATCCTCAGTGCGGTTAAGACTACTGGGTAGGGTTACCGCGCACTGAGGGACAGCAGTACGTGTGCGGCGGCAGATGTGTTCGTCTCTTGTGAAAAGGAGGGTGACAGTGTCCAGACTGAGAAACCGTTGCATTGATGAGGGTAGGGTCGTCAGAGGGGTTGCAGAATCTGCAGAGCACTGTGAACTGAGTAGATCAGGTGGGAACTACTCGGTTCGAATGGTTTGCGGAATGGGAGCCGCCAGACGATATAGTTGTCTGAGACGGACGCGTCGGGGTGACATGTTACTTGAAGGGCATCGGTACGGGTAACAATTTTGGCTTTAGGAAGCAAAGGTTACGGCGGCTACGGAATGAAGCGCGGAGGTTCGGTTCCCGGTGGACACTGGGTTTTAACTTTTTTGGTGACATCCGTTTCGGTTTGAGGTGATGACGTAATTTGTTTGAGAGCTATAGTGTGACCGGACGACCGAATGTCAACAGTATTAGCGATTAAGGCTTTCGCCTTAATGTAATTTACGAGATTTGGGGTACAAAAAATGAACACGAAATACAAGCAAACTACAATATACCATCGAAGACCGCTATTATGTTCTAATATAAATTTTAGTTCTAGAGCATGACCGATAAGAAAGTGAAACTGTTTTGTTCGTTGCTGGAAAAGAGATCAAACGCATAATGCAAAGATAAGCACCCAGTAAAAGTGATAATATAGCACCACTACGTACTTGATTAGTCCTTGTTCAGGACGTGATCGGGCGTGATCGGGAAGAGTATTCGCCGCATAGACAGTTTCTCGGCCCCATTAGAAAAAACCACGTCTCACTTTCAGTCAAAAGACGAGAAAAAATATTGGGTACTTATGAAGAAAACTAAAAATATCCATTGATGAATGCGTGAGGCGCACCTATTGCGCACCTATTGGTATAAGGACTTCGATAAGAAACCTTGCGGATCAATTTGAAAGCACTACTTTACGAAATGATTAAATTCTGTGGCAACGTCGGACTTTTCAGTTCACCAGTTTTTCGCGGGAACGTTATCAGTTCAGATTGAATAATCAAAATCTGTTCCAAGTGTTAAGTTATGCTGACCCTGGACCGTTTTGCGAGTCTACAAGGCCTCGTGTAAACCCTCTGAGCCAGTGAATTTCTGTGGGCTACGAACGTTCACTGCTATATACTTTCATCATTACACTTAGAATTTATTTGGGGCAGCTCCCAATTCTTTTTATAAAAAAGCTTACTCAAATTTCAGGAATCATGTTCTAAATTGCGATAAGACGGCATCTTTAACTCACAAAAACAGATTAAAAATATGGAAGGTTTAATCTTAACATAGTGTTCTTGGCTACAGAGATCACGTAAAGAAAATGTACAGAATTATCCCCGTCAGACGCTTCTTTATTCGAGTTGCAACACTCTTTCATATTGCTCACAACACGACTCGACAGAAGCGTGCGGGATGATGATGGATGCAACAAGTGGATGCCGGCAGAAAAGGTTGCCGGTGAAAACAGGAGGAGTAAAATGCAAAGTAAAGGGGAAATGTATAAATGATTAGTAATAAAGATTAGTAATAAAGTAATAAAGCTTCTGTGCTAAGCTGGGCGTGATAAAGGACAAACGAGGCAAGGAGCTCACTGAAGCCTCAGAGATAAAGAAGAGGTGGCAGGAATACACAGAACTGTACAAGAAGGACCCGGATGTGCAAACCCAACATAGGACGGTTGTGATTACTGATCTCGAGCCGGGCGTCCTGAAGAGTGAAGTTGAATGGGCCTTAGCCAGCCTCGCTAAGAACAAAGCTAGCGGAATTGATGGTATTCCAGCTGAGTTGCTTCAAAACCTCAACCACGACGCTGTTAACACACTGCATACATTATGTCAAAAGATTTGGACAACCCTGCAGTGGCCACAGGATTGGAGGAGGTCAGTTTACATCCCCATTCCAGAGAAAGGCAGTGCCAAAGATTGTTCCAACTACCGCACGATCGCGCTTATTTCGCATGCTAGCAAGGTGATGTTAAAAATCCTGCAAGGTAGGCTGCAGCAGTGTGTGGATCGGGAGCTTCCGGACGTGCAAGCTGGGTTTCGCAAGGGCAGAGGAACTAGAGACCAAATTGCCAACCTTCGCTGGATCATGGAAAAAACAAGAGAGTTCCAGAAACCCATTTACTTCTGCTTTATTGATTATGCGAAAGCGTTTGACTGCGTAGATCACAGCAGATTGTGGCAAGCTCTCCAAGAGATGGGAGTTCCAATTCACCTCATCTCTCTCCTCAGGAACCTTTATGAAGGGCAAGAGGCCACAGTCAGAACTGGGCATGGTCTTACTGATTGGTTTCCGATTGAGAAAGGGGTGAGGCAAGGCTGCATACTGTCGCCCTGCCTATTTAACCTATATCAGAGTGCATCATGAGGAAGGCCGGTCTGGACGAGTCTTCAGCTGGAGTGAAGATATCTGGAAAACGTATCAACAACCTTAGATATGCGGATACCACTTTATAATGGCAGAAAGTGAAGTGGAACTCAAGAGACTTCTGATGCGCGTACAAGAAGAGAGTGAGAAGTTTGGGCTTAAACTGAACATTGAAAAGACGAAGATCATGGCGTCTTGCCCTATCAAGTCCTGGAGCATCAATGGACAAGAAGTGGAAGCTGTGACAAATTTTCTGTTCTTGGGCGCCAAGATTACCTCGGAAGGATACTGCAGCCATGAAATTAGGAGACGCCTGCTTCTGGGAAAGAGAGCAATGGTTAGCCTTGACCGCCTAGTAAAGAGCAGAGACATTAGTCTGCCAACCAAGATCCGTATAACCCGTGCTATGGTCTTTCCAATTGTGATGTATGGATGCGAGAGTTGGACTGTGAAAAAGGCTGACCGCCGAAGAATTGACGCGTTTGAATTGTGGTGCTGGCGAAGACTCTTAAGAGTTCCTTGGACTGCCAGAAGATCAAATCAGTCGATATTGTCGACCATAAACCCTGACTGCTCATTGGAGGGTCAAATTCTAAAGTTAAAGCTCAGCTACTTTGGTCATCTGATGAGAAGAGAGGAGTCGCTGGAGAAAGATTTGATGTTGGGAAAGGTTGAGGGTCGCCGGAGAAGGGGTAGGCAGCGAACGCGATAGTTAGATGGCATTCTCGAGGCATTGCAGATGAAGCTATGTGATGTTAAGAAGATAGTGAGAGACCGGAAAGCGTGGCGTGACATGGTCCATAGGGTCACGAAGAGTCGGACACGACTGAACGCCTGAACTGAACTGAATAAAGATATTTGTGGTAGTAGAAAAGTGACTGGTGATAAAAGAAAATACCGAATAAAGCAGAAAAAATTGTTGAAAAAAACAACCCAATCCGCTTTTTTTTTTCAAAATGTGGCTCCCTCTGTGACTGGTTGAAAATTCGTCTGCTACTGATTGAAAACGTCCATAGGAGACGCAGCCGCCTTCGTAACAGTTACTGCCATCTCTCGCATACGCCTCTCACGAATATGAACTGCGCATGGCCCCCGAGCTCAGCTCTGGCGGCGCTGATCGCGGAGGCCGAGAGGCGTGAATGCGCAGCTGGGGCTGGTGGTTCGCTCTCAACCAAAGAAGCGCGCATGCCCAAAGCGACCTTGTGAAAAAGGCGGATTAAGAGGGTTAAAAGAATAACGAAACAAAAGAGAACCAAAAATATATAAAAATTACAAGATTGCGCTACGTCTACTTAACAGGTGAAATGGCGAAAGCCACTTTACAGGACTGTTTTCACTAACTCCATTGTTATTGTCATCCCTACGTGCATTATCATCCCTATTGCTCCCATCATATCAGCTAACGAAGCGTCGTTGTCATCGCTAGTATTATCCTTAAGATATACAAAGAGAAGAACCATCAGTTTCTCACGCGCCCATTGTGTCAACAACTTCACCCCTGTACTCTTCCACTCACGGCCATCGTTTTAGTGGAGTTGTGTTAAGACGTGCTTTAGTTGTGTTGTGTTGTGTATTTCAATTGAACTTGTTTGGTTACATGCTGATTACTTTGTGAATAACGTATATAGCTTTATCCCTGCATTGAAATGCGTGTAATAAATACAAAGAAAAAAAAAGGCCGGCATGGCCTAGTGGATTGCGAGCTCAGCTTGGGATTGGGGGGATAGTGCTTCGATTCCCTGTAGTTACAGATTTTGTTTTGTCTCCGGACATTTCCTGCGAACAATAATCGCAAACCATAACGGGAAACAAAGTTACCAGTTGTTTTATATGCAGTTATCATTGATTCGAAGGCGAATTTGCTTCTGCCAAAATTAAACTGCTTAAATATCCATCTCTCGCGCGATCAATAATAATGTAGAACATAATGTGCTGGTTTCCACACAAAAATTATTTACCAAACTTGAAAACCTCCAACGCAAGGCCACCAAACTCGTCTATAACAGATAACTCTGCTTGACCCTCCCACCGAACTTCTTAGACAGGCTGGTCTTAGCACTATTAGTACCGGGTTAAAGAATACACCACTCAAGGTTACTTATCTTCTTCTAACTGGAGCCCTTAAAATTGACCGCGACAAATAGATTTTACTCTCTTCACATAGAAACGAAGGAACGCAACATTCCAAGCATTTAGATGAATATCGAGCTGAGAGCAATGCGTTCATGTTCTACTTTTATTCCCCTAGCGGTCCGCGACTGGATAACTGAGAGTTGATGAAGTAGGATATTGGTCATCACTAGAACACTCATTTCACATTTGACAACTGTTCCTTGAACATTTTATATATTGTTATCTGGCGTACCGTGCTGCCATTGAGCAAGTGGAAGACGAAGTGGAAGGTGCCCAGAAGGGTTCCCTTTCTGGGCACCTACAGCCCATCCTCATCCCGTCTGACCCGTTTTCTCGTATTAGCGCTTACTTGCTTGGGCCCTTCCCAGTGTCCACCTCGGGCAACAAATGGACCGCCGTCGTGATCGATTACGCTACGCGCTAAGAGATTAAGCACGCTATCCCGACTAGCTGCGCTGCAGGCGTCGCTGGTTTCCTTTTCCACGACATGATAATTCATCACGGCACTCCTCGAGAACTAGTCACAGATTATGGTCGCTACTTCCTCTCTAGAGTGATTGACGAACTTCTCCGTCTGGGCACCGTCCGCCACAAATTCGCATACCACTTATCACTCTCAGACCAACGGCCTAACAAAACGTCTCAACCGTACGCTCACAGCCATGTTGCCGATGCACAGGTATGGCTCTGACGACCACTGTGATTGGGACATTAATCTACCGTTTGTACATTCGCCTACAATTCTTCTCGTCATGATACCGCTGGCTACTCTCCCTTTTATCTGCTCTTCGGCTGACATTCGCTACGACACACGACCACCCGTTACTGACGCCGCCGCCATTACTTACGCTCGTGTTGCCATCGCCCAGGCTAATGATGCCCGCCAGATTGCTCGCGACAGGCTCTTTGTCTCACAAGGCTCCCAGGAATGCCGTTACAACAGTCGCCACCATGACGTTCACTACGCTCCCGGCTCTCTCGTTCTACTCTGGTGCCCGGCCCGCCGAGTGGGCTTCTGTGAAAAACGTCTACCGTGTTGCACAGGCCCTTACTGTATCTTGCGCAGAGTCACCCACGTAACATACTAAAACCCAACTGTGAACGCAAAGTCCTCTCGACGACCGGGCTCCGACACTGGGCATTTGACACGCCCCAATCCATATCAAATTCTCACTCAGCTTCGCACATCTAGAATGTACCGGGACTGTTTTTGCGGAGGGTGTAATGTTATCTAGCGTACCGTGCTGGCAGAGTAAGTGGACGGCAAAGTCTCTTGGTCGGCCTGGGGAAGGCAACGCTAAGTTTGTGGAGTTAAGTGGTGGAAATCGAGCCTGAAATGTTGTTAGACGTTATTGTGGCGTTTCCTCCCAAAACATTATGTTCAGTCTGATTCCTGTAGAAAGATTGTGAAGCATATGTTTTCTGAAAGATTTTATTATGTCACATCCTTCTTTTTCATTTCTTGTTCCCGTTCCCCATCTAGAATTACATAAATATATATAATGATTAGAAAATATACATTATGAAAATTGCGGTTTTATCCGGTTTTACTGTGTGGCCCAACCCATAAACAGCTGCCGAATGAAGGCTAGTAGTAAGGAACAACTAAACAAATAAATAATAGTTGAAAAGGCAAGTGTTTTTGCATTTCCTTCACATCAATGCAGACTGCTCGCCTTTAAGATGTTTCTAACTCCTTGCACAGCGCTGAACAGCTCTCCTTTACGAGGTGGTATATTTTCGAGGAGTTATTCATTCCCTTCATAACACTAAAGGGAAGAACAATAAGAATATTGCACTGGTGCAAATGGAGAAAAAAGGAACCACTTGTTTCATTTTTGATGGCTTTTCGCCCACCGTTGTGACATAACTCTAAGGAAAAGCGAACTCGCTGCTAGTAACGCAAACAAAAATCGCGCCTCGAGCCCTACTAGATTTCCTTTTTCATGTTGTTAGCAGACACTTCCTGGAATAATTGAATTAATTATTTTACTTCCGGTTATGCCCTTAGGAGTTTTCATATGAGATTCATAGGTTAATTGAAGAAATATGAAAGAAGCCTTCGCAATGCAGTGGGTATAGTCTGGCTGATGATGATAATGTAGATTCCCCTAGGCAGGGGCATACCCAAACGATGATCCAATTAGAGCTAGTAATAAATGATTAAGCATCCTTTCTTCCCAAGTACTTTTTATATAAACGTATTCTTCTAACCAATGACTAAGTTTAAAAATCACCACTGACAGCTTTTCTTCCCAGTATTGATTAGAAAAAAAAAAAGACCCTAAAATGTACACCCTTTGTCAAAAGTTTAGAGTCCAGAGGGTTTGCCTTTAAGCCGTATATTATGACGTCTTAAACAAACGTGGAAGTCGTAGCCATTGGAGAGGGTAGGACGAAAAGTCTTCTTGCCTTCAGCAAGTTTGGAAAGTTGGGAATGCATTACGAGCCACATAGTATGGCTCAGAAGTAGACCCCCTGGGCTCTAAACTTTTGACAAAGGCTGTACTAGCTTGCGAAACGGCTTCTTTTTCAGTTTTTGTAGGTATAGACTATATCCTTTACACATATGTCTTGCATACCATCCTAAAAAACTACACAGCGGGGATTAGCAGTATTTATATATGAAAATATCAATATTGTTCAATGAAAAAATAATACAGTAATTACTCATTGACATCCACCCAATCGCAGCCATACGGCTACAAGGAAAGAGACTGCCCAAGAAAGGCGGTATTCCTGGGTTCAATCCCTTGACAAGGATGAATTTTTCTTTAACTACGAAGTTGCTGAGAAAGCTGTATAGCTCTTTGCAACCTAATAGCTGCGCTTTGGTGGATGTCAGTGAGTAGTTGCTTCATATTACAAATTTACCTTGGAGTATTCCCATAGGTATTCGATAAACACGGTTTAATAAAAAATGAAGTCACAAGTGTCTCTTTTCGACGAATGAGCATAAATGCGAAATACTTTGTAACTAACATATTTATTATGGTTAGCGGACGGCGATACATTTGAAAAGAAGCCAAGGCGCTAAACAGCGCCTGCATGATGTACCTTTCCCATTGTCTATGACTTGTTCAGACATGTCCATTCTGAATCTTATAAAACCATGGCAGAAACGCAGTCAAATAGCTAATAATGAAGCTGCTATCAGCGAGAAAGATATATTTACGGTTGTAACAGGGCTCCTAATTTCGATCAGTCCATCCTAAAACATTGTGTAGAAACATGGCATACACAAAAATTAGAGGGATACTTAGGCTCCGCCATAAAGCGTTAGACGCGACAGCATTTCACACACACTAAAATAGTTTTGTTAGTTTCAACATTATATTTTATATATATATATATATATTTTTTGGCATCCTGAGCAATGACGTCAGCGGTGAGCTCGAATGCCGCTTCTTAAATCTTGATGCGACCCAGTGCGCGTTCCGAGGAACGCGGTTTTTGCGTTAGATGTAACGCCGGGGGGACTAGACAGTTACTTACGCGATAGTGTTTCACACACACGGTGGGTGTTTTCAACATTTTTTGTTATTTTATTGATTTTGAATTTTCGCGTTACAACGGACA